>NC_139623.1:54771699-54911699 GCF_964638095.1 Poromitra crassiceps
AGGGCATTTCAGCAATTTTGCCATCACACTTGGGGGCTCGTCCATGGGATCTCACGTGTGGGATGCGGACCTCTGTCATGTCGACTGGTGATAACCTCCTGCCAGAGTGAGACCTGAAACCTCGCTTAATTCTAAGAGAGCAGGGGTCGACATGCGGAGGGACGTAGCCCAGCGCTGTGATCTACGGAACCTGGCTGGTGAGGCAAATACACACTGAATACAATGTTGATTGATCAATTTTATGTCAAATTGAGTAGCTGTCAAATTTAGAATAATGTTATACAATTGGTTTTAAAACATAGACAATTGTAACTACTGCTAAAAGCTACAGGTCTGGGGGATGATATGATTAGTGTAAAAAACGGATGTAACCACTGCCTTAGCCAAATCTTTTGTCTAGAAGAGAGTGGTGTGGGGTCCAGAGGGGACGCCTACATGAGATATATATATATAAAACTCATTATTGCCGATTGTGTAAAACGGATGTAACCACCGCCTTAGCCAAATCTTTTGTCTAGAAGAGGGGGGTCGCCTTAGCCAAATCTTTTGTCTAGAAGAGGGGGGTGCGGGGTCCTGGGGATGCTCGCGTGAGATAATATTAGATAAAACTCACTATTGCCGTACGGATATACTCACTGCCTTGGGTAACGGATCCAGAAGAGGGTGAGGCGTTGCGTTAGGAGGGGGCGCACGCGTAAGGGGAGCTTACTAGAGCCGACTCATTTTGGGCAAGGTTTAGAGAAAAAAAACGGCCTGTTTGATCGACGGACAAACAGTAAGACGCGGGTTGAAAGGTATACTTAGCGTCTAAAACTGCAGTATAAAGGGGTAAAGCAACACATTAATAAATTTTGTGTTGTTGTGAATGTGTTTGTGTGCCTGTGTGACTGAGGCAATCAGATTGGGACATCAGATTGGGACAGCAGATTGGGACATCAGATTGAGCTCCAATGCCAGATGCTGAGATCCAACCTGCCCGCATCCTACACCAGCGCAATTAGCTTTGTCTTCACACACACACACACACACACACACACACGTCACCAACCTGAAACGGCGATGCTGGAGTAGTACTTCATGTGTTTTATGTAAAAACTGTGATAATGTGTATTATAAAGTGCTTTGGAGAGTATAGCAGGAAACAGGGGAAGTAACAGAGATGGGGACAAAACTTGAGACATGACTTGGACTTGTAAAATGACTTGTGAGCTAATAGGGAGCTATTTGAGCAAGACAATGCAGTTTTAGAGTTATAGTGTAAATCGATAGCTTATAAATTGAGCTATCTCAATCATTTCAAAGTGCAAATAAAATGGAAATAAAAAGGACTGTCTGCCAGATGTTTGGAAATCGTCAACAATTGCAGTGAGAAACCCAAAACAAACCAGTTCCCAAAACATTTGCAGCCTGTGAGAAAGTTTTCATACGAAATGTAAATAGCGGCTTGCTTGCTTGCTTGCTGATATGAGTGGACGCTGGAGGAGGGAGTGGGAAACAGCACCCAAAACGATTTAGTGGGGGCGCCGCCTCTGACTCCAACTCCCAGGGTCCACAGCACCAGCCAGCAGGATGCATTGGAAGGGTTTTTCTCTTGAGGAGATAAAGCCCAAAGTGGTTTGCTCCAGGAGTTTAATCTAACTAATGTGCTCTGTAGGTTGTGTAAATTTGTGTGTATTAAGCAGGGTTGGGGGTAATTAATCAAACTATGTATTCTTAAATAAAAATGAATATAAACATATTCTAAATTGCTAAGTAGGGCTTAATTTGAATGTAACCTGCAACAAGTTAAAGGCTTCAGTCCTCGATTGGACAAACAGGAGCCCATCTACCAAATATGACAAAAGTGTGGAAGTGAGTCGCTAAACTAAACTGTTTAGAATAGTAGTAAGCTATTCTGGCCTACTTAGGAGCACAAAAATGAATATATAAAAACATATTTCAAACTGCATTGTGAAAGATTGGAGGACTCAAGTGGAAAAAGATTGAGATAAGACTGATGAGTGGATGAAGAGAAACCACTCACACAGGATAACACCCTTTTGAGAAGAAGAAAAGTGGAAGGTTGAAAATGTTGCACTAACTAATACTATGCTTTGCAGTAACAAGTTTCTAAATAAAAGGCCATCTCGCCTCTGACACATTTTGCTTATGCTATGAAATCCTGGGTAATCATGTTTGATTTGATATTTAGCCCCCAAGAGTTTAATTTGAGCAAGCGATACATTGTAATACAAGTGATAGTGAAATCTGAGTTCCAGTGGTTTTATTTAGCCATAAGCCGAAATGCAGTTAAGTGAGGACTTATTAATTATAATTGTGAACAGATAGGGAAATTCTGATCTATACAGAAAGGCAAACAGCCTGTCATTTGATGTTTGAGTTGATCATTTTTTTCTAACAAGTTAAGCGGATAGTTATTTTAGTTTTCTTTGACTGTTTGAAATTATAGTTTCTTATCAATAATTTATTTTTACTATTGATAATAATGATTTATTTTTATCAAAAGTGTGGAATTGTGATAGCAAATTATTGATTGAGTGCTTATTGATTGATTGATTATGAACTATGGCCCTTCTAAGATGTATTTTGTGAACTATGTTCTTCATCATTGCAGAATATTCCTGTGCAGGGAGAACATGTATCTTGTTTTGGGGGGGTAGACTGGATTGTTGTGTCTTGTGAACATCATATTAACTATTGACGTCATGGAAATATACTGAGTTGGAGAGAGGTTGAATGAAGTGGAAAAGTACTGCCCTCCAGGGTGGGGGGCGGGTGTCATAGTTTCAGTATATGATGTGTTGTAAACGATGATTCGGGGCTCCTCTGACAACGTGGTCGGGGAGACCTCTGTGCACAGATGTTAATTGTAGAATAAAAACCTCCTAAAAACACTTAAAACGGATATCTCATTATTGATGGATCAGCAGGGCATTTCAGCAATTTTTCCATCACAGCATGTCTCTCTCCCCTCACTGTATGTCTCTCTCCTGACTGCATGTCTCTCTCTCCTCACTGCATGTCTCTCTCTCCTCACTGCATGTCTCTCTCCTCACTGCATGTCTCTCTCCTCACTGTATGTCTCTCTCCTCACTGCATGTCTTTCTCTCCTCACTGTTATGTCTCTCTCCTGACTGCATGTCTCTCTCTCCTCACTGCATGTCTCTCTCCTCACTGCATGTCTCTCTCCTCACTGCATGTATTTCTCTCCTCACTGCATGTCTCTCTCCTCACTGCATGTCTTTCTCTCCTCACTGTTATGTCTCTCTCCTCACTGCATGTCGCTCTCCTCACTGCATGTCTCTCTCCTCACTGCATGTCTCTCCTCACTGCATGTCTCTCTCCTCACTGCATGTCTCTCTCTCCTCACTGCATGTCTTTCTCTCCTCACTGTTGTCTCTCTCCTCACTGCATGTCTCTCTCTCCTCACTGCATGTCTCTCTCCTCACTGCATGTCTCTCCTCACTGCATGTCTCTCTCCTCACTGCATGTATCTCTCTCCTCACTGCATGTCTCTCTCTCCTCAGTGCATGTCTCTGTCTCCTCACTGTATGGGCCCTATCATCGCAAAAGCGTTAATTTAGCGTTTGCGCGGGTTTTGCGCTGGTTTAATGCTGCGCTCAATGCAAATTGGGGGCGTGCACAAGCGCATGCCTGTTATAATTGTACTGGACATAGGCGTGCCACATGCCAAACCAGGCGTTTCGACACAGAAATGTGGGGATAGATGGCATTCTCCTATCATCAGCAATTACTTTGCTCTAACAGCTTTGAAAAGCACCTCTTACGCACTACCCCGCTGCGCTTGAGCGCACCATAATCTCTGTGCAGTACAGAGTAAAATTCCTTTTGGATATGTCATTGCGCACGGACATGCCATGCCAGGACATCAAATTCTGCTGCTAAAATTGGGTATTAGCAGATAATTCAGTGAGGCAATCAACTATAACTCACTGAGAAACTTTTATCACATCGCAAAGAGGGAAATGAATTGAGAAAACTTGTTGGACAATCAGGACATTGTAGCCTACTTGCAATAGTCTATTCACCTTCACCTATCCCATAACCCAGAGGGTCATTGGTACCACAGACAATCTGTCAACAAGCTCTCTCCATCTCTCTCTGTCCCCAGCACAAGTGAGTCCACTCTATTACGCATGGTGAGAATTACAGCATAATGCCTCACGCAAACACAGCGATTGCAAGACAGGAATCTGATTGGTTTGATTGATGTAACACCCAGGCATTGCCTAGCCACACCTGTGAATAATTCTGGTCCTTAAGACCATCCAAATGCCGTTTGTGCTGGCATTTTGGGGGCGCACATGATTTGGCACGGCTCTAATTTGCGCCTGTGGCAGGTCCCGTGAACGTTTCCGCATCCCTGCCGAGAATTGCATCCCCACCATATTTCATGGCTGTTTTAACTTAGAAAACAGGGAGGTCACGTTTACCCAGACAGTTATATCACACAAACAGTTACATTTCTATATAAATCATTACAATATGCTCCCGTGAGGTGGGGATGTGTTTCGCTGCTGCTGGGCGGGGGTGCAAAACTCGGCATAACACCTGGACACTTGCGTGTGGCGGACTGCTATCGTTAAGGCACGCAAACAGGTGCGCAAGCGCAAATCAAATAGGGGATATCGTCTGTATCAAGATAAAAAATGTAAAAAATCTAATCTGACCCAACCCAACCTGCTTGAGACGCGGACCGAGATCAACTCGCCCACCGTTGTCACATACACTCAGCCCGAGACCAAAACAAACAAACAAACAGTTATTAGACCTAGGACATTATAAAAAGTGTGCAATTAATGCTGCCGCGGCTCAAATGATAGGAATTGTATGTATGTGTGTTACTGCCATAAATGTTTTTCAACTTTCATGCTGTTATGGACGTATGCTTATCCCTTTTTGGGCTCTCTCTCTCCTGCATCTCTCCTGCATCTCCGCTGCGGGGCTACATGCGTAATTACGCACGCAGTAGCCCTGCATTTCCCACCAATTTAGTCCATCATTTTCCCCTTGGCGCACATAAAGACACAACCGTCACTGTCTGCTTGATGGCGAGAGGGACTTCAGCTGTAGGCTACTCGTGACAAAACCAGACCTCGAATTTTCAACAGTTTGCAGTAGCTAGGCCTAGGTTACTGGCCCCGGCGCACTGAATAAGGCCTGGTTTTGAAAAGCATTAACCGCAAAATTAACGCCCGTTGGGAAGATCACTTTAGGCTGGTATTTAAGGCAGAAACGCCCATCCTGGCCTATTCTGGCACTGCGCCACACCTCTTCAGCATAAAGCGCATTTCGGGGCGTAAAAACATGACGGTATCTTCCCGAGTCAGCGGTAGGCAGGCGTAAAGCGTGTTTTTTTGTGTTTAAGGCCAGTTTAGCACCTAAGGCCAGGGGGAGAATAGAGTCCCATGCACGTCTCTCTCCTCACTGCATGTCTCTCCTCACTGTATGTCTCTCTCCTTACTGCATGTCTTTCTCTCCTCACTGCCTGACACTGTCTCTCTCCTCACTGTCTGCAGAAATGCAAATTAAGTTGTTATGGAGTCGATCTCACCACGTAGCAAAATGAATAATGCCTCTTCGTTTTGTTTTCCTTTTTTCAGACACCGGCCTACACTAGACAGCCTCAAATATGTAAGCAGTAAACAAGTAGTTCCAACAAATTACAGTAAGTCTGGCTGACCAGAAAATTGTGCTGAAAAAATTATAATTTACCTGCTGCCATTTGTAAGTTTAAGAGTCTGTCACTCTTTAATGCTTGTTGTTAATTCACAAAACAATACCAAGTTTCTGAATGCACACATTTATCCACACAGTTTTACACTCCCAAACATTCACAAAGTTGCACACCAGGCAACAAATAAAAATTGCATTTAAGACAAAAAACAAGCAATCACTCTGACAGACAATTTATCAAGCCGCCATCTCACATTTCAAAGGTGTTCCTTCGCCTACACCCGAGCATGTTTTACATATTTTACCTTGCCTAACAACCGGTTGTCGGTTTGTAATGTTAATGCGAGTCATTTCCATTTTCAATCACTTTCACACGGAACAGAGTTGACTGTGCCAAAGAGGCATGTGTTCAAAAATAAGTATATTTCTTGTCGTGTGTCAAGGTGAAAAGCACTTTTATTATTATTAGCTCATCGAGCAACATCAGATGCATGGGCAAAATAAAAAGAGTGGATGATTCCATTTGGAATGCTTAATCAAACACGAGAGGGGTGTATCTTATCTTGTGTGCGATGTGTCCACTTTCTAGGCTTTAATAAGACTCTGCAAGTCGAATCAGTCGCACCTCAGTAAGTTCAAATATTTGCCCCAGAGAGGCAGACAAGCTGAAATAGATCAAATGAAAACATGTTAAAGAAAAAAGAAGAGAGAAAATAATCACATATTGTAGTACACACATCTAATGATGGGTTTTTCCTCAAGTTGGCCCCATCGTAGAAAACATTCTATCAATGTAATATGGATCACAAACAGCAGCGGGGGAACGGGAGCTGCACCAAGGTAAATCCATCGTTAATTTTGTCATTGTCTCTATGATATAATAAGCATATGAGCCGCTGCGTGTTGGAAAATAAGCTATTTACAGGACATAAATACAAGCATTTCACATGTCCCGTTTTCAGGTTACAGTTTAAAACAAATGATAATTTCAGAGCATATCAAAGTAAACTTATCATGCTGACTTAAAAATCATATTTAAAACTGGAATGAGGTCCAGGTTGTAAAAACCGGAATTCTCCTTTAATGGCTATATGTCTGTTTGTGTTTGATGTAAAATGTGATTGCAAAGAAATCTAACAATGAAGCTATGCAGTATCAACATGTCATGTCTGAGCTGGCCAGAAGTTGAAAAAGAAAATAAATTCCAATAATCATAACCACAATGCCCTTGAAGAAGGTGCGGGTTCCAGTCACAGTGAAGAGTTGAATGAAATGAGATCAGTTACAATAGAAAAGACCTGAGGAGATGTAGCTGCTTTCACATGAGATGGAATGAGTCTGATAATGCGTCTCAATTAACCTGAAGGACAAGACAAATCAGGAGGCAGGGAATGCCACCAGTCTCACACTGGGAGGCCTTCTTCCCCATGGCGCGCACACACGCATGCGCACGCACACACACACACACACACACACACAAGCACGCACACACACACACACACACACACACACACACACATTCTCCCATCACTAGGGTTGAGTACCGAACTTGGTACTTTTACAGGTACCGACCAAATGACGTCAGTACTACCGAGTACCAGTTCACAAAAAATCAAACGATACCAAATTTCAGTACCTGAACACATCTGAGTAATAGAAAGAGAGCGTGTATTTTAGAAATTCCGACGCAAACTTGAAGGCAGCACGCGAGAGCGAGTTACGTCAGTGCGTCACCCTGCCTGAAACAACAACAAACATGGCGAGCCGAAGGCAGTCCACTATGGCTACACTTTTCCAAGAGAAGACAACACTCACTGCAACGTTTGCAATGTGACATGCAAAGCTGGCCAGGGAAACACCTCAAACCTGAGGAAGCACCTGCTTGCGCCCCTGTTTGCGCGTCTTAATGCCGCCGTAATGCTATCTTTGAATGAGCGTTGCAGCCACTTTTGCACGCAGGCCAAGATAGCATCCACCTTTGCGTCGGTTTCCCCGCCTCAGCGCACCTGTGGGTGCCTCAGGGCCGGTTCCAGAACAAGATGACTAGGGGTGCATCCTAGATAGGAAGGGGTGCAGAGGCCGGGCCCACTCGGGTGGCCGGTCAAAGGCCGGCCGCCCGAAAAATTTGACATGTTATTTTACTAAAAATAATACATTTGACCATCATTTCAAGTAGAATGATACCACCCAAGCAAGAATATTTAAAGTGTTTTAAGTGCTTTACTGAAATATTTGGACCATATAATGATAATACAATTATCAATTAAAAACAACTATAATTCAAGTTTAAACAGTAAGTGTGCAGCTGTAGCATTTTTTTTTTTTTTTTTTTTTTTTTTTTTTTTACTTTTCAACTGAGCATGCAGACAATTAAAATAAGGGTGCAATGCATGCTTTTGCACCCCCGTAGAACCGGGCCTGGTGTGCCTTATGGTAAACCAGGCGTGGCCGGCGTGATTTTTTCTTTTTTTTTCCTCAATATTTTATTTTCCACTTTTTTAACAATACAAAACAGGCTCAGATACTGGAAAAGAAAAGGAAAAAACTAAACAAAAACAACAACAAAAAAAACAAAACAATGGATACATATATATTAGACATTCAATATTACAACATGGTGCTACTAACCACACAAAGTGTTTATGTGCTTGTAAGGAACATGCATGGAATCCCATGCAATGGGTCCACGAGAAACCAGCCAGGCAAGTCAACTGTCACCCCTAACCTCATCGAGGGGACACCCCGGCATTCCGACAAAATTGTCGGAATGGAGATCTGTCTCGCCATTGTGAAATAACCCTAACCCTAACCTCTCCCACCCCCCATGCCTAAACCTAACCTCCTGCAGACCCTAACCCTAAACCTAACCTCTCCCACCCCCACGCCTAAACCTAACCTCCCCCAGAACCTAACCCTAAACCTAACCTCTCCCACCCTATAGGCTAAATAACTCAAGATGCTATGTCGGAATGGCGGACCTACAATATCTACAATATCTTTCGCAATGGCGAAACCTTTTTTGGAGATAAAAAGGGCCGCCTCTCCGAAAGCATAGAAGTCAATGATCGGAATGCCGACACTTCGGAATGGCGAGAGGACCCCCCTCATCGAGGTAGGCCAGAAATGGATCCCAGACAGCCGAAAACTTCTTAAGTCTCTCCATCTGTACAACAGAAGTCATGTCCGTCAACCACAATTGAAAAGAAGGTGAAGATGAACACTTCCATTCCTTCAGAATGAGTTTTTTGGCAACAGTAGTCCCTTGTGATAGAGACTGTTGCACAGCTGCCTGTAGGGAAGTTCAGAGAGGACTCCGAGCAGCCAAAGATGGCGAGTTCTGCCTCCAGCTGTAGGGTTATTTTGTGGGCCGTAGAGTAGGCTACCAATCAAATATTTTTTCCCAGAATCCTGTTAGTGAAGGGCAGAACCAGAAGGCATGAGATAGTGTGCCCTCTGACACTTGACACCTGTCACACAGTGGTGAGATAGAAGGGAATAACTTGTGTAACTTATGCTTGGAATAGTGAAGATGGTGAGCAACTTTAAATTGGATGAGTGTCTGCTATTAACTGAACAGAGTTGTCCCACAGACAGAATCCTTTCCGATAAGATGTCGGATAAATCAATACCAAGTTCCTCCTGCCACGCTTCTCTAATCCTCTCAGTAGAGGCCGTGTTGCAGTTGTCAAACAGACATACAAATCTAGAGATAAGATGCTTGGAGTGAGGAGGGCTCAGCAACACATTGAAAAAAGCATGTTCATTTGGGAGCGCTTCAAAGGTGTGAATCTTGGATTGCGCAATCTCTGATTATTTGATTGACTTTTATTATTTTAAGGGCATTGCTGGTCTGAGGGCAGTTTGTCTTAGTATTTGTTAGTGTGTTAGTTTGCCTCAGTACCAGCTGACTCAGAGGAGTCTTTTTGGGGTTCAGTTCTTGAGTTTTGAGAGCTTTGGAATGAAGCGACTCTTCCAGACTTGATTTTAAATGCATCCAGAATTTTAGGGATCTTTTTTTGGACATGAATTATGACTGCCTAATTCTGCCCTACATGTTGGTGTTCTTCTTTGAATTTTTAGGATCAATCAACATAATTCTGCATGTAGGGTTTCAGTTGGATGATTGTTCCATCTAGTGTAGCTATGGTGACTTCCATACAGCGCAATGGGCTGAATTACACTATCACAAATTTTACACCAAATTGGAATTGGAATATCATTATTGTCAAATGTATTGCATAATGAGCTCTGCGAGCTTTGTCCTTTAATGCATGCACTGCCATGTTGAAGTTACCTGATGCAGTAATGATTAGACCAAGGTAAGTATACTGCATGGTGTGTTCTAGGGCGGTGCTGCCAACACTGAACTGGTATCTGTGTTCCTGCCATCTGGGCTTCTTTTGAAAGACCATGTAGATTGTCTTTCCCTATCTCTGTCTATCTCTGTCTATCTCTCTCTCTCTCTCTCTGTCTCTCTATCTTCCTCTCTCTGTCTCTCTCTCTCCCTCCATCCCTCTCTTCTTCTGTGTCTCTCCACCGCTCAGATATTCATGGCCACATCTGGGACAGTTTAATGAGTTAATGCCAGTTAATTACTCACTCCAGTGCAGCAGGCAGACCAAACTCTGCATAGCTCTCTCTCTCTCTCCCCTCTCTCTCTCTCACAGCTGATTAATGACAGAAAGATAATAAGAGGAAGGGAAGCCATCATCAACATTGAGAGAGGCTGTGGTAGAGCTGGGAAAGAGGGAGAGAGAGAGAGAGAGAAAGAGAGAGAGAGGCTGTCTTAGAGCTGGGAGAGAGGGATAGAGAGAGAGAGAGAGAGGCTGTCGTAGAGCTGGGAGAGAGAGAGGCTGCCGATATGGAAGACGGTTAAACCACTAATTGAATAGAGTTGATTCTATTATCAAGCTGTTTGTTTGAGTGAGGAAGCCAGTTAGTTATCTTCTCTGGAAAGGGGGGCGGGGCAGTTTGCTGTTTTATCTTGGCACTACCGCTATAGGAAGGAGAGAGAGAGAGACACAGAGAGACAGACAGAGAGAGAGAGAGAGAGAGAGAGAGAGACCTGTCTGTATGTGTTAAGGTGAAAGGTTTTCAACTCAAAGCCAGTCTTCATTATCGGATCACTCTCTGACCACAGCTAAAGCCATATCAGTCCCTGCAACACACATGCGCGTGCGCACGCGCACACACGCATGCGCACACACCAGTTCATTGCAATCTGTTGTGTAAATAATCATTTTCTAATAATAGACAACCATAATAACCATTTTCTCTCTGATGCAAATTTGCATCCGAGATAAAACACAGCAGAGCTACTCAACTTTGGATTGAAATGTGCTTTTTCTCCATACTTCAGTGTCACGTGGTCAGATATGGGAAGTAACTAAGTACAAATACTTTGCTACTGTAGTATTTATTTTTCGGACAACCTTTTACTTTTACCCCAACACTTTAATACAAATATGAGTACTTCCTTACATTTCCAAAACAGCCTCACTACTTTAGTTTTAATGCACGACAGGTAAAAACGATTACAAAAACAATATTGTTTGTCTGTCTCTCTCTCCCAGCTTTCACGCATTATGTGCACCTTTTTGTGTGGAAAAACCACATCACACAAATTATGAATCAAAGAATAGTCTTCATACATCTTAAAACATGTTTGGAGAGGATATTTTAAGTTGAATAGTCTTCGAATTATATTAACAGAGTGTCTATTCGTACCCGGGTATGAATAGACGTGCCGCACGGGAGTTGCTATTTGCACCTCCTATTTACAAGCACGCCACCACTTTTCTCTCCAAGAGAAAAGAGACGAGCAGGTGTGCACACAAGCAGAGAGAAGGGGGGAGAGGAGAGACTCCTGTCTCTTTCTCTCTCCCTCCGAGGGATAGAGAGAGAAAGGAAAAGAGAGAGTGCACATTGTAGAGGAACAGAGTTGGCTTGACCGGTGCGCATGGAGCAAGCACATGTGATGTCAAGATATAATAGTCTGTTACATGGCATGATATAAAATATATAATGTTACCTCTGTCATCATTGTTAGAATCACTATTGCTAAACAGCGGCCAACATTGGGAAGTGTAAACATTATATGTCCAAAGTGCACGTTGAAACAATTCGATGGCACAGTGGATAAGTTATGGAGATAAGAGTGGATAAGAGCGCTATCACTCCAGTGTTCTGGGTTCAAATCCTGCATGGGGTCACACTTTTTTTTTATGTAGCAAAAATCCTGACATACCATAGGTTATATGTAACACTGCTGAATGCACATATTGTAGCAGAATAGCTAAATATACCCATTGTGGGAGCGGCATATTTCGACGTCGTGGGGAGGGACAGGATTGACTTCGCTGGGATTTCCGTTTCAGATATATAATTAGACCCTGACTCGTATATTGGTTTGACGTTTTATCCTACGTGAAAATGTTTGCTGGGATATTCTACAAAATGTTTCTGGATCAATTTCCTTGACACAATGGAGCCAAAGGGACTCAATGAGGAGTTATTTATCTAGCTTTTTGTAACTTTCTTGAGATTGTTCTCGATTAAATTTCCCTTTATATGTCTTATAGCCTACCTGTTTTCTTAGTCCTGGATACAATAAAATTATGTAAAATAATGTGATGTATATATATTAAAAAGGAAGTGGAGGAAGAAGAAGAAAAGCTCATTTGCAGTGTAAAAATATATAGCCTACTTATTTATTGTTGGAGTGTTGTTGTTGATGTCATGTTTTTTTTAGGGTTTTTTTTAACTGCTGTGTCAGCCTGGTTACTAATAAGCATCACTGTGACTGGCTCAGATGATTTGCCACTAAGCACACCAAAATGTTTGTGCAGGCAATACATTCAATAGCCTATCAAACTTATTGGAGTGCTGTCCTGGAGTAATTCCTTAACTCATTGAGTGCCAAGGACGAGTATAGTCGTCAATTCAAATACTAACGTTCAGTGCCAATGACGACTAAAGTCGTCAATTGCGTTTTTTGACGGTGGGACGTGGATCAAAGCCAGATCCATCTCCTGTGAAAGTATGGTGGATGTTGAATGTGTAAAAGCTATTTTACAGACCGATTAGGTGGCGACAGTGCTCTCCAGATTAGAGAAAGTTGAGTAAAAAACAGAGAAGTCATGAGGAAACGGAAATCGCATCCGTATGCATCGATATGCATGAAGCATAACGTTAGCTGTGCCTGCAGCAGCCAATCTGCTGCCACAATTGAGCCCCTCCGTGTCCGCTGCAATAGCCCATCCGCATGATTTAGCTGCTGACACCAGCGTCTTTCTGAAAAGTTACATTATTCACAGCTGGGAGCCGGCGACACGCTGTGAAAAAGCGGGGTGCAGCGCACTTTTCAGTGCAGAGCAAACGCAGAGCAAACGCAGCAGAGCCACCAGACACTCCCACGGAGGAGGACGAGGAGGGGGGTGGGGCACGCAGGGCAGCATACAACCATTGACAGTAAACACTGCAGACCCAGACAGCAGGCTCGATGGACAGAGACAGGCAAACAAGCTAGAATATCTGATGCCCACCAGCAGTACATCAAGACCAGCAAGAAGCTGCAACCAGCAGCGCACGCAGGGGCCAGCGCTGCTGGTTGCAGCTAAAAAATATTATTTTGCCAAACAAAATTCCTTTGTTTTCACTGTTTTATTGAAGGAAATTATTTTTGAGGTGTGACTACATCAGAAAATATTAGCTTCAGAGTCAGTCATGTGCTTGAAATGCTTCATTTCACAAAAGGCTAATTATCTCAGCTTCTAATTTGAAATGCCTCTTTTTGCTCAAAACAACCTATCTTCTCCGGCTCATAACTAAAGAACGGAAAATGATATCAATAAACTTTTTTTTGCTGATGATAGAAGAGAGTCTCCTCGTTCTTTGTGCGTGTTCAGTGTTTACATAGTAATATCACACAATATTCTGTGGGCCTCGAGAAATCACTGAAAACGCTCTGAAACTCTGGCACTGGGAGCGTCCGTTCTCCAAAAGTGGCTGGCACTCAATGAGTTAATGAAGCATATTTATTTGCCAAATACATTTTAGGCACTGTGCTCTAGAATCATTTATTTATCATATATATATATATATATATATATTCGAGATGCGCGGATGAGCTTTTATGCCATCCTAAACCGCGTGTATGCATGAACCAACCGCCCGCCATTTATAGATCCGTTATAGACGTGCACCCGACATTTCACAGCGCTATAAAAGGAGCCAACTTGCGCTTTCTGCTGCCGTTGGTGCGATCGCTGCAGCTGCAGTCCATGCCGTTGGTGCGATCGCTGCAGCTGCAGTCCAAGACTCTAAATAAACTTCCATGCTGTATTATGTCCAGTCCACCACTTGCCCTCATGTAGCTTACTCAGCTAACGCTATAGCTTTAAGTTTAGTCTACTGCATTGCCTCATTGTATGTGGAAATACGAACGCATCTTCTCTTCAAACACGACTCCCCTTTGAGGGTGACATCATTCACCATATATGGACCAAAAGTGGAGCCTAGCGACCTAGCACATGGCTATTGTTTTGTTTAATAATAGGCGACTAAGAATGTCCCTGATGAAAAATGTAGCTTAAAATACGTTCATAGACTAGAGAACGTAATTAATATTATTGTTCCTCATTAATGATACATTGTTTCAACCGCCCGCAACCCATCCGCTATTAATCAGAATGTTTATTTTTATGATCCGGCCCGCCCGCAGGGCGGGATATCCGGGATCAGCGCGGTTATAACTGCGGCCCGCACATCACTATAATATATATATATAGCATCTGCCTTATATTAATATGATGTGAGTTTCAGTTAGCTTTGTACAGAAACAGTCGATAGAAATACTTTCAGTTGGTATAAATACGTTTACTTTTATATTTTATTACATTTCAGAGCCTGTACTTTTTACTTTTACTTGAGTAAACAAGTTATACTAGTACTTCTACTTTCACCAGTCGTTTTTACACAAGTAAAATAATGTGTGTATACTTTTCCCATCTCTGAACCTGATCCTGCACGCACACATGAGATTCAGATTTCCGATAAGAAAACAAAAGGATAGAGCAGAGAGGAGATGAATAGAAACATATTTTTTCTTTTCTTTCTCATTTTATTTTTCCCGTCTTGCAATTTGTCTGAGGCTCACAGCCCCCATAATTTATCACCTTTGGTTTTACAGCCATCGATTTAACCCATGGTGACCTCTTGCACCCTGCAGTATATAGTATTTTAGTTGGTGTGTGTGTGTGTGTGTCTGTGTGTGTGTGTGTGTGTGTGTGTGTGTGTGTGTGTGTGCGCGCACGCACATGTGGTGTGGGGGTTGTGAAGGGGTACCGTTCGGGACAGAGGCTGTTTCCTTTCAACACTAAAAGGTCAGTCGGAGTGTAAGAAGGATGGCCTGGGGTCAGAACAATACACCAGGAGACTGTGTGTGTGTGTGTGTGTGTGTGTGTGTGTGTGTGTGTGTGTGTGTGTGTGTGTGTGTGTGTGTGTGTGTGTGTGTGTGTGTGTGTGTGTGTGTGTGTGTGTGTGTGTGTGTGTGTGTGTGTGTGTGATAAAATAGTTTGCTTGGTGAGGAAGTGGTTTGGATTAAACACTCATACCACCCGTGATATTATTTTCCAGTCTAAACAGGAGGGTGGGTTCGGTGTCCCAAATGTGGAGTGGATATACAACGCTCCAAGGCTGTCCCACTTGATCAACATGCTGAACAGTGATGGTTAAACCTGTCAGGGAACTTGCAAGATCTTCCTTGTTTCTAGACATGAAACGGCATAAGGTCCCCCTAGCAGGAGAGGGCGAGCCCAGTTTCCTGGAAGCCCAATTCCAAGATAGACACGCACTCTGCTGGTTTTGGGGTCTGGTCGGACTGGCCTGACCTCAACGACCTCTGTGTAAGAACTGGAGTCTCCCCGAACTGGGTAAAACCTGACTCAGATACTGTATTAGTATCTGAGGATATTATAACTGACTGTCTGACCTCAGTAAGGGCTACTGTTATTGACACTCAACAACATCTAGCACCAGCTAATACACGAAGGTCCCTCGTAAGTTGTAAGTTTACAACAACAGAGACAACAACAACATTGGACTGGTTTAAAATTACAGGGAAAGCTTGCTTACCTCCCTGCTGCAGATCATGTTTCACACTCAATATTTAAGAATCATGCAGTTGATGAGGACATAGTCATTTTTACAGTTAAAGCCAGATTACAAATCCTCCCGACCAGGCTCAATCTGGTCAATTGGCAGTCGCCACATTTGGAAGAGGCGCGGTTTCCTTTATCCATAGATTCAGACTAGATACATCTGTCATTATGAGATTTCCCATTGTTTGTGCATCTATTATTGTTTGTGTTCAAGGATTTTTTGTCTAAACGTGAACACAAATAAAGGTATTAAAATGCGTGCGTGTGTGCGTGCGCGCGCAGCCTGGCCACCACAATAAAATGTTGGCAGTTTATGTTTCTGCACCACAGATAAGTTGAATGTCAAGATTTGTGAACCAAAATATGTTGTGTTAGAGCCATCCCCTCTCGGCTCATGTATGATAGTATTGTATGATTCATATGGTTGTCTATCAAAGGAGTGGATGTTGGCTCTTATGAGGGCGTGCCTATGTCCATATTAGGCTCCCGTGGGCGCACGTGAGCAGCCTCTCTCTGCCCTTTGACAAGATCGTGGCACCCATGGTCGCCAGCATGCTTGTTAGAGGATAGTGTATCGTAGTTTATCTGTTTGTCAAGTCCTTTTTGGTTTGGTGAGTAGTTATATAGGGCTCCTACCTTTTAGGATTGAGAGAAAAACGAATTTTTTAGGTGGGCGTGTTTAGGGCACCTACGTCATCAAAGGGGCGTGGCTTCTTTTTGTGAAAAGTCCATTTTTCAGTAGTTCCTCAAAAAGGGCACTTCTGCATTTTAACCTGTTTTTAAACCATTATGTGCAAAATGCTTTATTTCAGTAGTTCCTCAAAAGGGCACCTCTGTATTTTAACCTGTGTTTAAAGCCATTTTGAGCAAAAGGCTTTGATTCGCTACTCTCCAAAAGGGCACTTCTGTATTTTAACCTGTTTTTAAACCATTATGTGAAAAATGCTTTATTTCAGTAGTTCCTCAAAAGGGCACCTCTGTATTTTAACCTGTGTTTAAAGCCATTTTGAGCAAAATGCTTTATTTCAGTAGTTCCTCAAAAGGGCACCTCTGTATTTTAACCTGTGTTTAAAGCCATTTTGAGCAAAAGGCTTTAATTCGCTACTCTCCAAAAGGGCACTTCTGCATTTTCCCCTCATAGCAGCAGCTCCCAGCAGTAGCGTTTTTTTTTCCGCAATTTAATTATCACCCCCTATCAGCAGAGCGTTGCAACATGATGTTTTTGAACACGGGCAAAAGTTTTAACCATAGACAAATGTAATTAGGCCATTTAGCAAATAGTTGTTAAATGGATCAAATACCGCATCGCGGTATACCACATCACGCATAGGAGTCACGACTGACTTACATCCATTCCACAATGATGCAACTACAGGAAGCCCCCCTCGCCTTTATAAACCCAGCATGTCAGCTGACAACGAACACACAGCCTTGTTGTTAGTTTTTTGCGACCATCGCGTCAACAGCGGAGAACATTTTTTATCTCGGCCAAATACATTTGGCCCATTTTAGGAACTGAAACTAGTATTTTGTTAACAGCGGCGACCATTTTCAGCCATTTTGTACCGCAACAAAGCTTCTTTCACCCGTTCTGCCAAACACACGCTTGTCAAGATGACCATCCTGCCCATCTTTGACTACGGCGACACCATTTACAGAATGGCATCCCAGAGCGCCCTCAAAAAACTGGACTCGCTTCATCACTCTGCCATCCGTTTTGCCACTGGCACACCATTCACCACTCATCACTGTGACCTTTACAACCTGGTCGACTGGACATCCCTTCACACCAGACGGCTTCTTCACTGGCTCCAGCTCATCTTCAAATCCATTCTAGGCAAAACTCCTCTCTACCTCTCCTCCCTTCTACACTTCTCCAGTTCCGACTACAATCTCAGATCCAGTAACTTCATCCGACTCTCCGTTCCGAAAGTCCGCACCGTTTTTGGCCGCAGTGCCTTCTGCTTTGCGTCAGCTTACGACTGGAACACTCTACAAAACACCCTCAAACTCACGGTCCTCTCATCGCTCACTGTTTTTAAGCAAAACCTGCAACAGATTGTAATCGACTGTTGTACCTGTTGACCTCCTCCCAACCACACACATACCCCCAGTCCCTCCTCTTCTCCCTTCCCTGCCCCTTCACCCCCTCCCCCCTCCTCTTCCTGCCTCTCTCTCTCTCTCTCTCTCTCTCTCTCTCTCTCTCTCTCTCTCATATTGTTATTGTAGCCTGTGTTTGTATATAGTTTGCTCCTATTACTACTGTAAGTTTTTACTTGTATTTATATAACCTTGTTTTTATTTCAGCCTTCATTTTTTGTCCACCATTCAAATATTCCATAATTGCATGTTGTGCATGCAAATATTCCATAATTGCATGTTGTGCAGGCTATCTTATACTAATGTATTGCTGTTAGGCATAGCAAAGCATTCTGGGTATTCCCAAGGCTATTCTGTAGATTCCGTACGCGCAACACACACACGCACACACACACACACACACACACACACACACACACAGCCAGCCCCCAAACACAGAGCTTATGTGCTACGTTAGTTATGTTATATGGCAGTAAAATGCCACTGAATGACCAAATTGATTTATCTTGATTTTTTATTTAACACCAGCGTTAGTTTGTTGTTGTTTATGCGTATGCAATAACGGATGCGTTATTATATTTACTGGCTATGGTTATTTCGAACCCCACATAGGTTACGCCAACCTATGTGCCCTATCAGAGTTTGCTACGTTGCACTAGTCTTCCTCCCCGTGACGAGTTGGATACAATAAACAAAACAACATGATAGCATCAGCTGCATCACTATACGTGTGAGCGTAAGTATTAATGGTTTGCAACTTGTTTGTGTTGTACAGCATTTGGTTCAAACATATGGCGACATTGAATCAGTGTTAGCTTAGCGCTAGCTAGCTAGCATACACTACGATCTGTGAATAGAATTGGCCTGGTCTTGGTCGATATGACCAAAAATTTATATAACGTTACAGTAGCATGGACCCCTCTCGTTATGACAACCCAGACCCCGGATATCCGTGACCTACGGGTATTATTTCAAAATATGGAATATGGAACGTGAACAAACATCTTAGTTTTATGTATCTGTTGTGTGATTGGACCCATTGTTTTTATTTTTCGTATTTTATATGATTATTTTAATAGTTACTAACTATTAATAGTAACTAACTAGTCCTCCACACAGAATTGGTTAATTTACTGTGAGACTTTATGTTTTGTAGACAAGCACCAAGTATATATATATATATAATAATAATAATAATAATGGTATATAATAATAATAATCTTTGTAATACAATTGTTATAAAATTAAAATGTATATCACACTTATAATATGCCAACAATAATAGCACCAGTCTAAATAACATAACTTAATTCAACTTTGTCTCTCCTCACCTCTCATCCCATCCCCTCTCCTCTCCTCTCCTCTCCTCTCCTCTCCTCTCCTCTCCTCTCCTCTCCTCTCCTCTCCTCTTCTCTCCCCTCCTCTCCTCTCCTCTTCTCTTCTCTCCTCTCCTCTCCTCTTCTCTCCTCTCCTCTCCTCACCTCTCCTTGTCTCCTCTCCAGGAGGGTGATTGAGGTGAAATTTGGATCCAGATGTTAACTGCATACATAATGTTATGTCTCGAAAGACAAGAGCTATGTAGCCTACTTTAAATCAGATCACTCCGGTGCACAAACATACATTGGTTGTCTAATAAAGTTTTACAAATCAATTAATTTGGTTGTCAACCACCGTTAAACGAAACTTAGTAGTTGTAAACTAAGTAGTTGTATCGATAAAGACTCTAATCGTTAAGCAGTCTCGAAAGTGGGGTCAATATCAATCTAGAATCTAGATTGATTTGATTCACTAATTTGGCGTTCTATCATGCAAAATATCCAACATCCAATATCCAGAAGTAGTGATTACTACACAGAAGTAACTTTAGTTCCACCATTTGCTATTTGCTTCAAACATAATTTGGATCAGTTGTAACTTTGACCATTTCTAACAATTTCTAGACAGTGAATTTACACAAGCACTTGAGTGAAATTCATGTGAATTCAATGTGAACATGCATGAGCTGTGATTGAATGAACGCAGATTGTCAGATTTGTATACCAAACCCTTATCCTGGTGCCTGCAAGGGTCGTCTGTACCACTAATGTCAGCCACTATGTGTTACAATATTGGGCTGGTTTCATAGACCTGGCCCAAAAGTACATACATATATGTTAGTTAGTCATAATAGTCAAACATGGTTTTTCATGTTCTGACTTGCTGAAATGTGTGCTGCATATATACATGTTAGTTACACATAATAGTCAAACAGGGGTTTTCATGTTCTGATGTGCTGAAATGTTTTACACGTCACGTAAAACAGTTTTTTAAAACAGTTAATTAGCCTACACAATGTGTAATTTCAGGTTATTGTAAGTTATTGCATAGTTGCAATCTTTCATACTTGCATACTTACAAGTGGGTTGTTTTTTAATGGCATGTGATTTGCGGTTCTAATTACCCAATGTGTAATTTCAGGTGATTGTAAGTGTGTCATACATACCTACAAGCCTTCATATCAGTTGGCTGTGTCAATGATTTTCTGTACCTCTTGGTGCGTCATCATTGTCTTTGTCAGGCTTAGAAGCAATGTCTAAACAGTAAACAGTTTATGACAAGTGGTGGCAGCATGCTATGCTACTACACAAGACGTGTTATGGTACATAAATAATATGTAGCGTGTAATAATCTGTAGAACTCTGTCAGAACTTTTCATGTTCTGACTTGTTGAAATGTTTTAAAGTTATTTTTACATTTGACTTTGAGAACTATGATGAACTACTGTTAGTCAGTACTCTGTAGTGATGTACAAAAGTAACAAGATTGAGGTTGTGAAATCTTCAACCGGAATAAAAAACTGGATATAATATAACTGAATCAGTTAGGCCAAACTATTATCAGTCAGGTCGGTAATGACCGGGGGAAATTATATGATTATTGTCCATTGTGTGTATGATACAACTTTGTTTATCATTCTGCCCCCTCACACTATACAGTCTGTATTTAACTCTACACACTGTACCTGCCCCTTGACCTCGGAGGGGAAGAAAGGATATTGTCAAGGATAGTGTCATAAGCTGATAGCAAGGTATGGTGATCACAAGTATTGTCATAAATATTGTGGTAAATTAAATTGGTTAAGCAAAGCAAGTAATGCTTTTGTAATGTAGGTTGTAAGATGAGATTCATAACTATTAGTTATATGTATTTTCTGAGATTTGGTTATATTAACGTATTATTTATATTATTATTCTATTATTATTATTCTAATTATTATCTACTATTATTCTAATTATTATATTATTATATTATTATTATTATTAGGGGTTATTATGTATATTAACTATACATATTAAAGTATAGATGATTGTTTTTGCCCACCTTATCAAAACAAATGTACAGCATGTTAAAGTATAGATGATTGTTTTGCCCACCTTATCAAAACAAATGTACAGCATGTTAAAGTTTTAAATAAAGTCAAGTCAAGTCAAATCCAACAGGTCTTAATGTCAATTAATTTAGCTTTAATGTGTTTTTGAAACACACACACCCACACATTGACCCCTCTCATATACGTAACTGTCTATAACTGTACATATATTCCTTTCACACACACATGCACACACTTTTCAAAATAGACACTCTTTCATATTGTATGTGTACATCCTGAACAAGGTACATACATCATTGGACTCAATGATTCACAGATGTATCAAACAAATGTATGTTATACTGATACAAATGACCAAATTACCACAAATTCAACATGTAATGCAATTTTCTCAATAATTTTGGTCAAATTTTGGTCAACACACTTTGGGTTGTCTCAGGTCAGTCCTTGTAATGAGGACCATGTTATCACTGGCATAGCCAGACTTGGCACATTTGGGGTGTCTCAGGTCAGTCCTTGTAATGACGACCTTGTTATCACTGGCGTATAGCCAGACTTGCCACATCTGGGGTGCCCAAGATCAGACATTGTAATGAGGACCTTGTTATCACTGGCGTATAGCCAGACTTGGCACATTTGGGGTGCCTCAGGTCAGTCCTTGTAATGACTTGATCAAAAATAATACAGACAATATATATATATATATATATATATATATATATATATATATATATATATAGTAAATATAATTGTATAATATATTCAAAGTATTGTTAATTGTTAATTATTATTATTCAAAACCTGAAAATACTGTAAATACTGTAAATAAACTAAACTAAAACTAAAACTTGGAACTTGTACTGTGTGTTAATTTAATGTGTTTTTGAAAACATATACCCACACATAAAATCTCAAGTGAGATTTTTGAGAAAGAAAAAAGAAAGCCGCGCCCCCTTTCTACCGGAAACCCTGTCCCTAGGGGCGGGACCCCGCAACTCTGGGGTGTTTCAGACAACGTTAAACGTTCCACCATTACTTGCTCTGCTTTTTGTTTGAAGAAGCAGCGCCCTGGATCACCCTACTTTAGTAGCTAGAATAGTTATTTCCTTTGTAGTTCTTTGTGCTGCCCCAGGTACAGACATACACCAAAAATACACTCTGGACTTAGCCATGGAACGCCAATTTAGAGAGGAGGTGGCGGCCTTGAAGGATTTGAAGGATAATGAGTTCAAAAAATTCAAGTGGTGCATGTTACAGCCAAACTTTCTGGATGACATTCGAACCATCCCAAAGAACCGGTTGGAGAATGCTGGCGTCCTGGAGACAATAGATCACATACGACAAACCTACGGCGACAGATACACCCCGGGCATAACCGTACATGTTTTACGGATGATTAAAAGGGGCGATTTAGCCGAACGTATAACACCAATCTCTCTCAGACATCCCTATACAGCTATATGACCACGCCCTCCATCTTACTTTTTTGTTCACATTTGTTCACATTTGTTCTCTAACAAATTCCGGTCAGCGCCATTTTGATGATCTCCTCCCATATCCCTACGCCACGCCCTCCCCTAGACCTAACTCCTCCTCCTCATCACAACATAAGGATAAAAGAGCCGGATTCAAAAGAGACTCATACCATTTTTTTACACAATAAAAAGACAGATATCATCATGCAGAGCCCTGCGGCAAACCATCCCGTCATTACAACTGACAGCCACTCTGAATCGGAGGAAGAAGAGTTGAACCGTCTGATGTACGGATGTTCCCCGTCATCGTCACCATTGTTCTTCATTACCCCACCTACCTCACCTCCTTCCTCACCGGTAGACCTTGAAGAGTTGAACCGTCTGATGTACGGATGTTCCGCGTCGTCATCACCCTTGTTCTTCATTACCCCACCTTCGTCACCATTGTTCTTCCTCACCCCACCTACCTCGACTCCATCCTCACATCCTTCCTCACCGGAACACCTTCCTTCTCCTCTGATCTCACCCCTGACTCTGGACCAACCAGATGGACTGCTCAGTTTTACTTTTCTAAACATTATAAAAGCCTGCAGCAGCACTCTACTCGGTGAAGTGATATTGCGGATGCAGAAGGCGGAGTGTAACGGATGCCTTAGTAACCCTCCTTGTCGGTACCCGGCTAAGAATGGCGATGTCTCCAACGAATTCAAAGAATTGTTGAAAGAATTGTGGAACGAACACTTTCTTCCAGGTGTCATACGTGTTTTGGAATCTCAAGGCATCGATGTTACCCCTTCAAGAGTGCTGGATGCTTCGGAAGCTTTTCTGCATTAACTGAAGGAAATATAAATACAAATTCCTCGTATGTAACTTGTATAGTGTGACAATAAAAAATAAAATTGATTCTCATCATAATCTGGGTTTTCCATAATAATAATGTTGTACAAATGTCTGTTGTAATGAAATAATGAATAACATTATTACACAATATAATCCTAATGTTAATTTAAAATTAAATATTCCTCTAAATATCTAAATATTGCTCCTCTAATATATAAGTTGCAGACTCTCATTGTTCAACATTGTACATACACAGCCTCCATTTACCCTTGGGAACTGGTCACGGGCTAGGGTTGGGGTTTGAGTCAGGGTTTGAGTCAGGGTTTGGGTCAGGGATTTCCAGAGGTTTGGGGTATCGAAGGGAAAAAACGTGAAAAGAGTTATTTCTTTTTATTATCTTTATTGTTTATTTGAACAGGGACAGTATTCAATAAACATATTGAATATAAAAATATTGCCACCACAGGTGCAAACCTACGTCACCAAATACACCATGGGCATAATCGTACAGTTACGTTGAGCTTCTCCTCCTTGCTCATCGTTCGCTGTCGCCACAGAGCCTGCGTCAGCCTGCGTCAGCTCTTTTCTTTTTCTTTTTTTCCGCTCGTAACGGAATCGGAAGTGCCGGTCCTGGTAAAAGTCGGCAAAACGTCCCATGAAACATGAACCGTCTCTTCGCTCCTCCTTCACCAGATAACACCCGCTATGGTTCACCTGGTCGGTGAACCGGCCATCCCGATTCAATGCCTCTTGAAGCTTTTCTCCCTTTAGCGCATACACTTGCAGAGTCAGCTTTTCCCGTCGGGACATCTTCCTCAGCACCTTGCTGTTTAGCATTTGGCGCCCCTTGTCTTTCCACGTTACATTCACAAAGAATGTGCTGTAACTATCCAACGGCTCGTCGGGGTACAACAGCTTGTCAGAATGCTTTGGTATGTCATCGAACTTAATCAGCTTGATGGTGAGCGTTTCGTCAACATTGACTACACCACAAGGAGCATGTGGCGCTAGCATGCTTCCATCCTCTCTGGTGATTAGAGGATACAACCCAGAGGGATTGGCGCCGATTCTCAGCTGCTGTATCGATTTCTCGATGGTACAGGGTTTTCCGCACGAACGTGACCATCTAATGACGCTATTCTCCGCCTTAACGTAGAAGCCATGCATGTGGCGTTTTTCATAGTTACAACCGTGTCCTTCCATGCATGCCATGCTTAGTAACGTGCAGAAATCGTATAGGGGCACGGCTACTTATTCACAGCCAAACTCCTCCCCCTTCAGCCAACGGCCCTCTTCTGTCAACGGGCCCCTCCCCCATTTCGAGTAAAATTGACGACAAACATCGGATAATAAGAACAGTAAGAATAAGAACACTGCAAGGCATCAGGTACCAAGTAATAGTTGAGCAAATTATCATATCGCTGCTGTCGTTCCAGGACCTCGAATCTCCAAAACAGAAACTTTTCAGGAAGTAAAAAAAACCTGTTTGCTCTTAAACTACTGAACCAAATGTCGTCAAAGTTGGCACATGTCTTAATTATAGTTAGTTTCCCGCTGAATGTGTCATTACTTTATAAATATCTGACCTGGATAAGCTCAAATGATGTTGTTTATATTATCAGTCCGACTTGGAAGCGCTTTCTCATGGCCAGTCAAGCGGGAGGCAGCCGCATCCTCATGCACGAGCCCCCAAGCTCCAGGCCGCGGGCGCGCGCGCAGGAGCAGCAGGATTGCCCCTCGCCTCTCATGGCCGATTTGGGGCTTTCGCATGGGGTGAGAAATAGTCTGACATAACGTAACGTTAACGTTACTTTATTCTCGTCAGAAAGCACTCCGATTTGCATGTTAAAACAAGTTTGCAGCCTAGGAATAACTGGAAAACATTTGATTGATATATTAACGTCAGAGGAAGCCAGGATGAGTCAAAACGATATGAGAAATACACAGCGGGTCTGCCGTGTGTCTTTTCCGGTTTAGTGTCCTGCGTGGGGGGGTACACACGGAGGTAGGGGGGGGATTTCGAGGTTTGACTGACAGATTGAGGGCGAATGGCGTTACGAGATTTACTCACAAGCTCGTTTTAATGCTTTTCCATTGGTTGCATTTGTTAAAAACCACACAGAGACGTGAAGGGTGACCAATGGCATTGATTCATGACAAAAAGTAAGAAAGTGAAAAAAGTGACATTCGAGGTCCTGGCCCGACACCGACGATATGTTATCTTATGTTAGTAGACACACGTCACTATATAGCTACCATACATCTAACGTCCATAACATGGTGGACCATTTAACGTATTCAGATTTAACTCTGTATTCAGACCATTGGATTCAGCCCAGAAACCGGTGTACGTTATAGCATTATAAATATAGTCACATTATAAACAACTACCCAGCGCTGGGGTTAGATCAAAAAAATCAAGTTAAATCAATTTGATCATTCAGTGTTGTTTTACTGTAATGCAAAGTAAGTAGCGTTAGCCGCTACATTAGCCAAAGTACCGGTAGTATCTGACTACCCATAATGCATTACGGCGATAAGGGAGACAGGGCAAATTCGGAAACTCCCCCGACACCCGCTGGGGGCCGCATTTCATTCAATTTAATTCATTCAACCCATCAAACGAAATGAAACAATATCCGGAAGTGAGCTTCATTTTGCTGTGTCAAAGTCAATGAGCTCCTTTGGTCCATTAATATATACGTCAATGGTCTCCACCAAGCAGGGTTAGGGTTTAGGGTTTAGGGTTTAGGGTGGGACAGGAATTTTCAGAGGTTTGATTGTGGGACAGTGTTGGCAAATGCAATTACAAGAGAAGTTGTAGTTTAGAGAGAAGTTGAGAAGAGTTGTTTCCCAAGCAAAGTGTACTTTTAAAGTTAAAGTTTTATAGAGACCAGCACAAAATAGCTTGTTTATAATAATAATAAACTTTTATTTGTATAGCACCTTTCATACATAAAATGCAGCTCAAAGCGCTTTACCCATGAAGAATAAACAAAGGTAAATCAGTTAAAATCAGTAAAACAGTGAAATTTATGTGATGTAAAGTTATGTGATCTCTCTTCTTGGTTTTAGTTAAACTAATTGAACTAATTGAACTAATTGTAGCCTGTCAGTATTACTACTATTACAGTAGTCAGGGTGTTATGAAGAGTTTGATAAGTTGCTTTGATAAGTACTTAGTTTAAAGTAGGCTACCACGTGCTATTTGGATAGCCAATTCAGTACCACTTTTCACCTCTATGTGTCAGGCATAATCACATAGCTAGGAGGGGTTTATATACTTTAAACTTTTTTTCTTTTTTCTTTCTCAAAAATCTCACTTGAGATTTTATGTGTGGGTATGTGTTTTCAAAAACACATTAAATTAACACACAGTACAAGTTCCAAGTTTTAGTTTTAGTTTAGTTTATTTACAGTATTTACAGTATTTTCAGGTTTTGAATAATAATAATTAACAATTAACAATACTTTGAATATATTATACAATTATATTTACTATATATATATATATATATATATATATATTGTCTGTAATATTTTTGATCAAAAAATTATAGTCCTCATTACAATGTCTGATCTTGGCCACATCCAATGTGCCAAGTCTGGCTATACGCCAGTGATAACAAGGTCCTCATTACAAGGACTGACCTAAGACACCCCAGATGTGCCAAGTCTGGGTATACGCCAGTGATAACAAGGTCCTCATTACAAGGACTGACCTGAGACATCCCAAATGTGTTGACCAAAATTATTGAGAAAATGGCATTACATGTTGAATTTGTGGTCATTTGTGTCAGTAAAACATACATTTGTTTGATACATCTGTGAATCATTGAGTCCAATGATGTATGTACCTTGTACAGGATGTACACATACAATATGAAAGAGTGTCTATTTTGAAAAGTGTGTGTGTGAAAGGAATATATGTACAGTTATAGGCAGTTACGTATATGAGAGGGGTCAATGTGTGGGTGTGTGTGTTTCAAAAACACATTAAAGCTGAATTAATTGACATTAAGACCTGTTGGATTTGACTTGACTTGACTTTATTTAAAACTTTAACATGCTGTACATTTGTTTTGATAAGCTGGGCAAAACAATCATCTATACTTTATAGTTAATATATAGCTAAATCTACATTGCAAAAGCATTACTTGCTTTGCTTAACCAATTTACCAATTTCATTTACCACAATATTTATGACAATGCTTGTGAGCACCACACCTTGCCTCAGGCCCGTTGACAGAAGAGCCCCTCTGAGGTCAGGGGCAGGTAGAGTGTGTTGAGTTAAATACAGACTGGATAGTGTGTGGCACAGAATGATAAACAAAGTTGTATCATACACACAATGGACAATAATCATATAATTTCCCCCGGTCATTACCGACCTGACTGATAATAGTTTGGCCTAACTGATTCAGTTATATTATATCCAGTTTTTTATTCCGGTTGAAGATTTCACAACCTCAATCTTGTTACTTTTGTACATCAGTACAGAGTACTGACTAACAGTTCATCATAGTTCTCAAAGTCAAATGTAAAAATAATGACAGAGTAGAACTCTGACAGAGTTCTACAGATTATTACACGCTACATATTATTTATGTACCATAACACGTCTTGTGTAGTAGCATAGCATGCTGCCACCACTTGTCATAAACTGTTTACTGTTTAGACATTGCTTCTAAGCCTGACAAAGACAATGATGACGCACCAAGAGGTACAGAAAATCATTGACACAGCCAACTGATATGAAGGCTTGTAGGTATGTATGACACACTTACAATCACCTGAAATTACACATTGGGTAATTAGAACCGCAAATCACATGCCATTAAAAACAACCCACTTGTAAGTATGCAAGTATGAAAGATTGCAACTATGCAATAACTTACAATAACCTGAAATTACACATTGTGTAGGCTAATTAACTGTTTTAAAAACTGTTTTACGTGACGTGTAAAACATTTCAGCACATCAGAACATGAAAACCCCTGTTTGACTATTATGTGTAACTAACATGTATATATGCAGCACACATTTCAGCAAGTCAGGACATGAAAAACCATGTTTGACTATTATGAGAAACCCATACGGTAGAGGCATATATGGATATATGCAGCACACATATATGTGATGTATGTACTTTTGGGCCAGGTCTATGAAACCAGCCCAATATTGTAACACATAGTGGCTGACATTAGTGGTACAGACGACCCTTGCAGGCACCAGGATAAGGGTTTGGTATACAAATCTGACAATCTGCGTTCATTCAATCACAGCTCATGCATGTTCACATTGAATTCACATGAATTTCACTCAAGTGCTTGTGTAAATTCACTGTCTAGAAATTGTTAGAAATGGTCAAAGTTACAACTGATCCAAATTATGTTTGAAGCAAATAGCAAATGGTGGAACTAAAGTTACTTCTGTGTAGTAATCACTACTTCTGGATATTGGATGTTGGATATTTTGCATGAGAGAACGCCAAATTAGTGAATCAAATCAATCTAGATTCTAGATTGATATTGACCCCACTTTCGAGACTGCTTAACGATTAGAGTCTTTATCGATACAACTACTTAGTTTACAACTACTAAGTTTCGTTTAACGGTGGTTGACAACCAAATTAATTGATTTGTAAAACTTTATTAGACAACCAATGTATGTTTGTGCACCGGAGTGATCTGATTTAAAGTAGGCTACATAGCTCTTGTCTTTCGAGACATAACATTATGTATGCAGTTAACATCTGGATCCAAATTTCACCTCAATCACCCTCCTGGAGAGGAGACAAGGAGAGGTGAGGAGAGGAGAAGATTCAAGATTCAAGATTTTTATTGTCACTCCATGGTGCAAGTATCACGTGTGAAATTATTGTGCTGTGGACTACGTTTACAACATAGTACAAATATAGCAAGGCATGAGTGCAAAAACAATAAGCAATAAGGCAATATAGTGATAAGACAAGTCCGAGACAGTGGCATATTCACTGCACATAGGTGCGCATGTCATGTGCATACATTAGACGTGTTTAAACATTTTAAATTCGACGTATTTGACATATAGGTGCAAATAGCATGTATCTTATTAGACATACAATTAAAAATTAGACATACGTAATGGTAGCAGCTGCAGTGCGGTACGGTACGGCTACTACACTATTTGTGTATGTTAAGCAAGAAGAGAGGAGAGGCAAAAGTTGAATTAAGTTATGTTATTTAGACTGGTACTATTTTTGTTGACAATATTGTAACAATGGACACATTGTCTGAAATCCCTCATCTATAGGCTTGTAGAGAGGAGAAGAGAGGGAAGAGGGGAGAGGTGAGGAGAGGAGAGGAGAGAAGAGGAGAGGAGAGGAGAGGAGAGAAGAGAAGAGGAGAGGAGAGGAGGGGAGAGGAGAGGAGAGGAGAGGAGAGGAGAGGAGAGGAGAGGAGAGGAGAGGAGAGGAGAGGAGAGGGGAGGGGATGGGATGAGAGGTGAGGAGAGACAAAGTTGAATTAAGTTGTAATACATACAACAAACATATTGTAAGTGTGATATACATTTTAATTTGATAACAATTGTATTACAAAGATTATTATTATTATATACCATTATTATTATTATTATTATATATATATATATACTTGGTGCTTGTCTACAAAACATAAAGTCTCACAGTAAATTAACCAATTCTGTGTGGACGACTAGTTAGTTACTATTAATAGTTAGTAACTATTAAAATAATCATATAAAATACGAAAAATAAAAACAATGGGTCCAATCACACAACAGATACATAAAACTAAGATGTTTGTTCACGTTCCATATTCCATATTTTGAAATAATACCCGTAGGTCACGGATATCCGGGGTCTGGGTTGTCATAACGAGAGGGGTCCATGCTACTGTAACGTTATATCAATTTTTGGTCATATCGACCAAGACCAGGCCAATTCTATTCACAGATCGTAGTGTATGCTAGCTAGCTAGCGCTAAGCTAACACTGATTCAATGTCGCCATATGTTTGAACCAAATGCTGTACAACACAAACAAGTTGCAAACCATTAATACTTACGGTCACACGTATAGTGATGCAGCTGATGCTATCATGTTGTTTTGTTTATTGTATCCAACTCGTCACGGGGAGGAAGACTAGTGCAACGTAACAAACTCTGATAGGGCACATAGGTTGGCGTAACCTATGTGGGGTTCGAAATAACCATAGCCAGTAAATATAATAACACATCCGTTATTGCATACGCATAAACAACAACAAACTAACGCTGGTGTTAAATAAAAAATCAAGATAAATCAATTTGGTCATTCAGTGGCATTTTACTGCCATATAACATAACTAACGTAGCACATAAGCTCTGTGTTTGGGGGATGGCTGTGTGTGTGTGTGTGTGTGTGTGTGTGTGTGTGTGTGTGTGTGTGTGTGTGTGTGTGTGTGCGTGTGTGTGTTGCGCGTAGGGAATCTACAGAATAGCCTTGGGAATACCCAGAATGCTTTGCTATGCCTAACAGCAATACATTAGTATAAGATAGCCTGCACAACATGCAATTATGGAATATTTGCATGCACAACATGCAATTATGGAATATTTGAATGGTGGACAAAAAATATAAAATAAAAAATATAGGCTATTATATAGGCAATATAAATATAGGCACGCAAAGGATATAAGGGGGCATGGGAGGAAAAAACTGTGCGCTCACTCGCAGCTAATCATAGCTTTCAAGGGGCGTTACGTGCTGCCGGGAACGCCCACCTGATCTCGCCGCTATTCGTAGCTTTCAAGGGGCGTTACGTGCTGCCGGGAACGCCCCCCTGATCTCGCCGCTATTCGTAGCTTTCAAGGGGCGTTACGTGCTGTCGGGAACGCCCCACCTGACGGTCAAAAAACAAACAAGTTTATTTAAAACGGAAGTGATAAAACGTGGGGGATGGGGTGGGAGGGGCTGGCAGGGGAAGCCTGGGTCTCTATGGGTGAGTCAGAGAAATACATGAGCAAGCAGAGGAATCTGTAGACAGTGAAAATGGTCGCCGCTGTTAACAAAATACTAGTTTCAGTTCCTCAAATGGGCCAAAATGCATTTTGGCCGAGATAAAAAATGCTGGCTGTTGACGCGATGGTCGCAAAAAACTAACAACAATGCTGTGTGTTCGTTGTCAGCTGACATGCTGGGTTTATAAAGGCGAGGGGGGCTTCCTGTCGTTGCATCATTGTGGAATGGATGGGGCTCAGTCGTGACTCCTATGCGTGATGCGGTATACCGTGATGCGGTATTTGATCCATTTAACAACTATTTGCTAAATGGCCTAATTACATTTGTCTATGGTTAAAACTTTTGCCCGTGTTCAAAAACATCATGTTGCAACGCTCTGCTGATAGGGGGTGATAATTAAATTGCGAAAAAACGCTGCTGCTGGGAGCTGCTGCTATGAGGGGAAAATGCAGAAGTGCCCTTTTGGAGAGTAGCGAATTAAAGCCTTTTGCTCAAAATGGCTTTAAACACAGGTTAAAATACAGAGGTGCCCTTTTGAGGAACTACTGAAATAAAGCATTTAGCACATAATGGTTTAAAAACAGGTTAAAATGCAGAAGTGCCCTTTTTGAGGAACTACTGAAAAATGGACTTTTCACAAAAAGAAGCCACGCCCCTTTGATGACGTAGGTGCCCTAAACACGCCCACCTAAAAAATGCGTTTTTCTCTCAATCCTAAAAGGTAGGAGCCCTATATAACTACTTTGGTGTCCTGTCTGTCCCTGTGTGATGAATGTTTAAACGGACGCACGAGGGGTTACGGCAATGGAGCCCTCAAACCCAAACTGACTGAATGCCTGAGGGGTTACTGCAACAGAGCTCTCGAACCCAAACAGACTGAGAACGCCTGAGGGGTTACTGCAACGGAGCCCATGAACCCAAACAGACTGAGCTGTTTGTGAGACGCAGTCACATTAACTGGGCTGTACGTACCAAGAAGAAGAACTGGACGGACAAACCCGTCTTTATTTGTCACAGGAACGCACCAACACATGCATGCAGTCAGCCACACACACACCCATGCTGACGGTGGCCGGTGAAACATAGTCTCTGCATTTATCCCATCCAGGCATGTCCTTCCAGGAGCCAGGCCAGGAGCAGTGGGCAGATTTCTTGTGTACAGCGCCCGGGGACCAACTTCAAATGTTGTCGTCACTGGTCAGATGACGATCTTCTAAATGTTTTTAGAGAGTGGGGGGGAGTCCATATCAATGTTGTATGGAGGAACCACAGGGGAGCACGGGGAGAACATGCAAAGTCGACACAGAAAGGCCCTTTTGAGGGCCTTTCTAGCTGTGACGCAACCGCGCTACCACTGTGCCACCCTGCCCTGGCCACAAGAGCTCATTTGATAGTAGCCTGTTTGTTACATGTTACACAGTCACTGGTGCTAGTCAACCCCAGACATGAGCCTTCTTAGTGTTATTGATCAAACTAGCGACCCTGTCCGTGACAGTTGCATATCAACATAATAAAAATATAAGATGTGTATATAAATGTCATATATGTTATAGAGTCTGCTATTGAAATACTGCCTTTCATATCAGAGAGCCTTGTTGGATCCCCTACATTTCAAGTCTGGACCTTAAAGACTCCCTAAAATCATATTTTAAGATGTATATGAAATACTCTTACTTTGAATAAAAATTTGTATCTGTTGTTTTTCCCCACAAAAAAAGTTAAATTACCGTTTTAAAATCCTTAAGATTACTTATCTTCCTTCTGCCTCATTAAAAATGCAACCAAAAGCAACCAATCAGGGTTGTCTAGAACATAACTAGCCAATCACAGCTAGTCTGGGCACCTTTCACCCTGCTTTTTTTCATGGAGGCGTAAACCAAGGAACTGGAAGTAACCGGAAATAAGTGCGGCAAAAAACGTCTTTGTTGCCGTTAGCTTGACGCGGCGAGGTTACGTTAGCTAGAGCCTGAAAAGAACAACAACACAAGTTGTATAGTAGCGTTAGCACATTTCTAGTAACTGCCGAGGAAGGTTTCGAGAGCCAAAGACAATGGAGTACTCGCCATGTGAAATCTTATGATCAATGTCCATGTCTTTCCCAGCACAAGCAGCAGATATGCTTCAACTGTTGTACTCGATCCTCCATTATCGATAACAACGGACAGACAACTAGCGTTATAACTATTCCATCAACTGGCCATTTGTTTGAAAAGTAAAGCTTCTGTATTGGCTTAAAATATGTGAGATTGTGAATCTGTAATGTTTCTAAAAGAACTTCTTCAAAAACTTTGTTCGGTACGTCCATCTTTTATTTTGTTGTTTGCCGTTTTATTTTCTGATTCGTTCTGTCTAATTGTCAAGTTAATGAACTATTTCCGCTGTTGCTTCCTGTCTAGGGCGGGCTCTAGGCCGGAACCAGGCAGGGTGACAAAATCACTTGGCCAGGCTCTTTCTCGCCGAGAAGAGCCTGGTGACGTGAGGTTAATCACAGCATCCAGACAAGGGATTTAGCAGCTGAATACTGTACAGGGATTGGCTCTAGTATTTGTGATGTCACGGATCATGCTGGTTGAAGTGAGCTCAGAGAAACTTTGCACTTTACTTTACTTTATTTGTTTATTTGGACGAGACAATGCACAATTAATGAACACATTGAACATGAAACAGATACAGTCACCTGAAATGATGTCTTGGACTATTTTCAATAATGTAGACTACTTAACAGCCAATGCCCAGTTCGTCATATCACAGTGCACGCCCCCTTTCTTTGAGGCTGTATAACCCATTCATTGTTAGGCTCGCCCCCTTTCTCTGATGCTGTCTCCTCACCCATTCACAGTTTACCACACATGTGGCAATAACCAATCAGCCCAAGGTATTCCTCTCCAGCTGATCCCAATCACCTAATCAGCGTAGTATATCAGGGTCCATGTTTTACTCTGTTTGCTATGTGCTGTGTATGTGCCATGTCATTCTCAGTTGCTGATCATCATCGCTGAAGCAGTTGTTTTCGCTCTTACCGGCTTCGCTGTAGTCGCCGTCTTTCATGTTTCGGTTGTTTTGCGCGTCATCAATCTCTTTCCTCCCTAAGGATTATCTCTCCATGCATGGAGTAAATTGGCTCAAGCAAGCATTTCCCTCCAGCCAGGAATCCGTCTCAAGTCAACAACAGACTTCAGACGACATCACATCAGTGACCAAACATTTCGTTCAGCAAGCAGCATGCATGCAGTCTCTCTATTCTTTCAGCGGACGGGTGTTCAGGCGCCCAGCGCCGTCTGCACCGGGCAGCGATCATCGCGTCTCCAGGCTTCTTCTCCAAGCAGGCATCACAGGCCGTTCCATTCCACGTCGCTTGTGGTCAATTGCACAGCAGGCGCGGATCCCTCTGCTATCACCGGGCAGTCAAGTCTTTACTTAAACCATAAATAAACGGGAGGTTGTGTGAGTTAAAAGATGTCACGTCGCTGCTGGTGATGTCATCACCGCACATTGTATATTTCATCCATAAATTCTGTCAGCATGTTGTCGAGATCATGTGAAATGCCTGCATATGATATGCCGGTAAAAAATCACGCAATGGGTTATTCAAAAAACCCTTGGCTCATGGAGCATGTCTGAGCATCAGTTTGAGTGTTACTTCTGAACTTAAGACCGTAGTCAGACGGCCCAGGGAATGTTGACAGATCATCAACAATTTCTTATCAGCAACAAAGCTTGAAACGTTTGCATTGAGGCTGTGTTTTATTACCACTCCGACAGTAACAGCATCTTTGTGTACACTCACGTTGGATGTCTTGTCATTTCACGTCTTTTTCCGTGTCAAGCTTCACAGTCTTATCACACCACTTCCTGTTAACGAATTTCAAAGTAAAATGCCTTTGGCGTTTCTTTTAACCATAAATAATACCAAAGCTAAAATAATTAATACAGTGACATGCTAGTCATGTAACAAGAGGCTGCGAAACCCACTGTTATATGTTGGCCAACCATAACATATCACTGCGAGTTGCAACTAGCAGTATATGGTGCATTTGCAAGGTGGTGAAACTATTTTATTTGTTTAATAACCAGTTTCTTTATATCTCATGCATTAAGTATTTCACTTCAGCTCTAGGGTTGCCGCCAGAATGAACAGTTTGCCCCATGGATCTTTTGGTCTGCCCAGAGTGTCCGAGATGATATGGCACTCCTGCATCAGTGCTGCAGGCCGGGTCCCGTCAATCACAGTGAATCTGCCCAGACTTCCCCATGGTCTGGCCTCAGCTGCGCCAGCAGGGCTATGAGCAGTCCGTAGCAAGCAGGCATTTGTTGGGGGAAAAAGATGGTCGCTATCTGATGACATCATCACCGGCCGTCACTGTATATTTTTCATGCAAATGGCTACTAATAATGCTTGCACTCACATGAATTATTGGCATGTAATCTTGAAATAGTTTGTCCTTGAAAGGGCTGAAAAGTGTTGTGAAGCTATTCTGATAAGAATTTCGCATCGGGTGAATTATGTCTGCCTTGCCACCTAGCGATCCTGTCCATGTGTCATATTGTTTATTTTCAGCTAATCAATCTCATCATGTGATGACTGCTAACCCATACAGCATTGCTGGTTAAGCCCAAAACCATCATTATTCCCATCACCAGTCATGGTTTGGCTAAGCTGGAAATCTTAAAAAGCTTCTGATTAAGCTGTATTCAGTTTGTTGATGTTGACTATGCCAAAATCAAGTCCTTGTGTTGTCTAAACTGAATCAAATTCATTGTGACCAATCAGCTGAATTCAAAGGTGTGGTTGATTATCCCCTGCCATTCCTTTAAGCCATTGCTGGCTATGCTCATGCAGGTCATTGTGACCTTTTATCCACTACCGTCCAAAGCCCCGATTATGCAGGTCGTTGCTGATCTGGGTCAACTCAGTACTGACCTTAAATACAGGTCTTATAAACGTCGGTGAAGGAAGGTGCCCACTTGAAAACCCCAATGACATGCTTCATACTGCTGTTGGCTAGGGTAGGTAACTGGTGATTTGTGTCTTTTTTATTAGTTTGTTAGCCTGTTAGCTTGTTTTATTCTGGATTGGGCTTCTAAATGTGTTTTTCCTTGGATTTTGGCACAAGGGATAGTAACATCTTGTCCTGTGTATTAATTAATACTAAAGCTAGCTTAGGCTAGTGACTGTTGTGAATAGTGCAGCTGACAACTAGGGAAAGACCTAGTGACAGCATGGAAAGACAGCTGACAGGAGGGATTAGACCCCATCGGGGCTGCAATGGGTTAGCTGCTCATTGTGGCAGTAGCCAAGGCCAATAGGCCATTGGTTACACCCAAACTTGCTACGAAACAGAATTATGAAAAAACACCCCTAGAGTCTGCGAGAGCGGGGGCGGAAGATGACTCACCTATGGTTGACACGGTTATTGACTCTGGAACGGACTTGACTATGAGTAGGGAAAACATGTCAGTGGAAGCCACTAGTTCAGATGTAGATGGAAAGAAGCGTCAGGTTTGCTTGTGTGGCTGGCAGAAGGTAACAACTTTGAGGGGCCTTAGAATCCATCAAGGCAGGAAGAGGTGCTTGGTAGAGGGAACACAGGGACCCCGCATTGATAAATATTTCTTAAGAAGTTTATCAAGTCAGTCGGGTGAAGTCCAGCGACAGGAAGTAACCCACAGCTCGCAGGACATCAGCACCCCTGATGTTGAGGCAGGTCCTAGCACCGAGGAAAGCAGAGAGGCCAGCCAGCCAAAAAGGGAGAAGATGAGCGGTCAGAAGCCTAGAGTTAAGTGGCCAGGTGCAGCGGAAAGTAGGAAGTGGGAAGATATCAATAGTGATTTGGTTAGGATGTTAGAGAAGCGTAAAGGAACTGCTGAGAGTAAGTTGGAGAAAATGGGAGATTGTATTTATGATTATGGTAAGGAAAGGTTTGGCGTCTTTGAGAAAAGGAAGAAACTAGAGGGTGAGGTAGTTAAATCTAGGCGCCAACAAGAGATAGATAGACTTATCCAGGAGAGAAGACAGCTTAAGAGGCAGTGGAGGAAAGCTACAGAGGTTGAGAAGGAAGGCATTGATTGCTTGCAGTCAGATGTGAGGGATCGGTTGGCAGTTTTAAGAAGAGCAGAGAGCATTAGGAAAAATAGGAAAAAGAAAGAGAGAGCTAGAATAGCATTCTATAAGGATCCATTTAGATTTGTGAAGTCATTGTTTAGTAAGGAAAAGAATGGTAGCCTTACCAAGCAGAAGCTTGAGGAATATTTGGAGGAGGTTCACAAAGATAGGGAAAGGTTTAGAGAGATGACAGTCCCAGCTGATATTCCACCTATTGGTGAAATAGAGAGCCAGTGTGATGATAGCCCACCAAGGTGGAAAGAAGTTCAAGAAGTAGTGAGACGTGCAAGGGCCTCTTCAGCCCCGGGTCCTAATGGAGTCCCCTACCGGCTGTATAAGAGTGCTCCAGATGTGTTGCAGTTTCTATGGAAGCTGATGAAGGTATGAAAGAAGCAGGTGTGGCGTAGAGCAGGGGGAATCTTCATTCCTAAAGAAAGGGACTCGTTAGAGATAAGTCAGTTTAGACCTATCAGTCTACTTAATGTTGAAGGGAAGGTTTTCTTTAGTGTTGTGGCACAGAGGCTGTCTAGTTATCTAGAAAATAATAGGCTAATAGATACTTCGGTGCAAAAGGCTGGAATTCCCGGCTTCTCCGGGTGCTTAGAGCACACCAGCATGATCTGGCACCAAATCCAGTCAGCTAGGCGTGAGAAGAGAGACCTGCATGTAGTATTCTTGCACCTGGCTAATGCTTTCGGGTCAGTGCCGCATAGTCTGTTATGGGAGGCCTTTGATTTCTTTAGAGTGCCAGGTAGTATAAAGAGCTTAGTTAAAGCCTACTTCTTAGATATTCAACTCTGCTTTACCACAGCAGAGTACACTACAGCTTGGCAGCAGCTGGAGATAGGCATTATGGCAGGGTGTACAATTTCCCCATTAGCTTTTACCATGGCAATGGAGATCATTATTAGGGCTTCAAAATGGGTAGTGGGTGGAGAAAGGCTGCAGGGAGGGCTGCGGCTCCCTCCAATTAGGGCATACATGGATGACATGACGACTATGACGTCAACCGCTCCATGTACTAGAAGATTGTTGGATAAGTTAAATAGTAATCTGCAGTGGGCTAGAATGAAAGTGAAGCCAAGTAAGTCCAGGAGTATTTCAATCATTAAAGGGAGGGTAGTAGGTAAGAAGTTTGTTATAAATGATGAGGTGGTGCCTACAGTGTTAGAGAAACCAGTCAAGAGTTTGGGAAGATGGTATGATGCAAGTCTCAGTGATAAGGGACAGTTTGAGGAGGTGAGGCAGGAAATGATTCAAGGTATTTCAAGTATAGACAAGTCAGGGCTCCCAGGAAAGTTAAAGTTGTGGTGTTTGCAGTTTGGATTGTTGCCTCGGTTGATGTGGCCACTGACAGTGTATGAGGTTCCCCTTTCAAAGGTAGAAAAGCTAGAAAGGATGATTAACTCATTCATTAGAAAATGGCTCGGAGTCCCACGCTGCCTAAGCAGTGTAGCCTTATATGGGAAAGGCATATTGGCATTGCCATTATGTAGCCTGACAGAGGAGTTCAAGTGTGCTAAGGTTAGACTGGAAATGACTCTGACTCAGTCAAAGGATCCAGTGGTTAGGAGTGTAGCGCCCACAGTTAAAACAGGGAGGAAGTGGAACCCAAAGGAGGCAGTACAGCAACCACAGTCAGCTCTTAGACACAGGGATATCATAGGTCAGGTGCAGCATGGGCGTGGAGGCTTAGGGTTGTGCATAGGGAAACCTGTGTGGAACAAGGCATCAGTAATAGAAAAGAGGAAGATGGTAGTTGAAGAAGTACATAGGCAAGAGGAGGCAGTAAGATGTACTAAGGCAGTGTCGCAGGCAAAGCAAGGACAGTGGGTGAACTGGGAGAGTGTAGAGAAGAGAAAGTTGAAGTGGAGAGAGTTGTGGAGCATGGAGGCCAGCAGAATTAGATTTATTCTAGGGGCTACTTATGATGTGCTGCCATCTCCCCAGAACTTAAATCAGTGGTTGGGCGAGGATGGTGCCTGCCCGTTGTGTTCTAGTGTATGTACATTGAGGCATATACTGTCAGGGTGTAAGGTCAGTCTCTCCCAGGGGCGATACACCTGGCGTCACAACCAGGTGTTGAAATGTTTGGCAGCTGCAGTTGAGGAAAAGCGACTAGAAGTAAATTCTCTAGTTGCTAGCAAAGAGACTAGACAGATCAAATTTGTACGTGAGGGAGAAAAGATTAGACCAATTAAGGTCAGGCACAAGTTAGGGCAGCTAAGTGTAGGTGGAGCCTGGGAAATGAGGGTTGACTTGAATGAACAGCTAGTCATCCCAGCATATATAGTTAGCACCCGGCTACGTCCGGACTTGTTACTGTGGTCTGAGGTAGAGAAGATAGTTTATTTTATCGAACTCACAGTCCCGTGGGAAGATCGAGTTGAGGAGGCTTATGAGCGCAAGAAAGCTAGGTATGCTGAAATGGCAGCAGAGGCAGAGCAGCGAGGTTGGAGGGCTCGAGTGCGGCCTGTAGAGGTGGGCTGCCGTGGTTTTGTGGCAAAGTCCGTTATTGCCTTACTAACTGAGTTGGGCATTCGGGGACGGAGCCTGAAACTTGCGGTTAGCAACATGTCTCAGGCAGCAGAACGAGCAAGTGAATGGCTGTGGATAAGGAGGAAACATGCTAGCTGGGGAGCTCGCTAAGGTCAGATTGATTGTTTGTTGTTGGTCATGATTAACCGTCCGCATCAACAGGGCTGAATCATTGACGGTGGTGGTGTAGTTAGGGATTGTTTGTTGTTGGTCATGATTAACGGTCCGCATCAACAGGGCTGAATCATTGACAGTGGTGGTGTAGTTAGGGATTGTTTGTTGTTGGTCATGATTAACGGTCCGCATCAACAGGGCTGAATCATTGACAGTGGTGGTGTAGTCAGGAATGTCATACCGAACCGACCTGGATAGCTAGGCTTAGATAGTGAGGTAATATGCAGTTGTGCGGTGGTAGCATGGAGGGGGGTGTTTCCAGGACGCTGGATTACACCGTTAAGCCTTCTTGAGGTGTCGTGGGCCTAACTTAACGAAACGTCTGTGAAGGAAGGTGCCCACTTGAAAACCCCAATGACATGCTTCATATTGCTGTTGGCTAGGGTAGGTAACTGGTGATTTGTGTCTTGTTTATTAGTTTGTTAGCCTGTTAGCTTGTTTTATTCTGGATTGGGCTTCTAAATGTGTTTTTCCTTGGATTTTGGCACAAGGGATAGTAACATCTTGTCCTGTGTATTAATTAATACAGGTCTTTGTTGACCTTCTATCCATTGCTGTCCAAAGCCCCAACAGCTGTCAAAAAAATGGACCGGGGGTCGTACCCGGGACCTTCTGTCATGAGGCGGCACGGCTCACCACTTATCCACTGTGCTGTCCGTGTTGTGCATTTTATTTCTGCCTATTTGTTCAGGTGTAGTTTTCTTGTTTTATGAAAGTTCATTGCATTCGATAATCTTGGCTGTCTCTCTTGCTAGTGATCCAGTCCAGGCATCATAACATTGTTGTTTCAGCTCATCAACTCATTTGATCAATGCGGTCACTCCGGACCCATACAGCATTGCTGGCTAAGCCTAATATCATTGCCATAGTCGTGGTTCGGCTAAATCCGACAGTCATAGTTGGTGGGCTAAGCTGGAAACCATCATATAGCCATTGTTGGTGGCTAAAGTGCGTATCAATTTATTGTCACTGTTTAAGCTGAAATACTGTAAGTCATTGTTGTTGACTAATCCGATGTCCAGTATCCTCGTTCTAAGCTAAAAATCATCAAACATTGCAATCAAGATTAATTAAAAACCACTGCTGGAATCATTGTTGGCTAAGCTGAATATCAATCTCAGTCATTGTCTGAGTTGGGGGAAGAAAAGCGCAGCTGGTTGGCGAGGTAAAATCCGGTAAAATCCGGTGAGTTAGTAAGTCGCTGATAAAAAGAAAAATGATCTATGTTCAATAGATCATCACCAATAATCATGAGGAATCTTCAATGGACATGCTTATTCTCAGCTATCGTCATTATGGACATTGTCAGTGATCTGCCTCTGAGAGGTGGTATCTGGGACAGAATCCTTCAGAAGCGTTGGATACAGTCCCTGGGACCCTCATTCCTATGGGCTATGTCTTTTTTTTTTTTTGTGTGTGTGTGATCATCTATTATAATTGCTCCATGTCTTAGTTCTTACAGTAGGCGGCATTACATTATGGCTCCCCTACCCAGGTTAGACCCGTGTGCCAGGTGCATTCATCTATACTATAATTATCATGGTCATTGCTTGAGGAATTGCCAACCCCGATGAAGAGGGTGTTTGGTGCAAATCGCACACCATGTGTCAATTTTAAAGTAATTGAGAGCACTGTCCTGATCTTTTTGTCTTAAGATCAAACTGATCCTGATCCTTCGCCCATTTATTGCAAGCCGATGCTGTCGGTCCCCTTGCCATAGCCATTGCTGGCTAAAACCCATTCATTGCAAGCAGGTCCTGCCCCCTCCCTTACCATTGCTGGCTATCTCAAGTTTTAAATTCTCCAGTCATTGCCAACCATTGCTGGCTAAGCCCATATATATCGGATTATTGCCATTAACCATTGCTCACTAAAGCTCATAAATCATGTCGATTTATATACTCTGTATTTTTATTTTTTCTTTGCCCTGCCTTCCAGCACCCTAGACATTGTCAGGGTTCGTTTTGTTCAGTTTGAACCATTAACTATTATTCTGCTGGGTCATTATATCATCATTTAATGTTATCATTATTACTAGGAACTGTTTCAATTTCGTTATTTGTCTATATCATTTATTTATTTTTATAATATTGTCTCTTCTCTCCTTTATGTAATTCTAGATTTCTTTGTTATATCATTGATGGCAGTATATATCTGCGTAAGTCTCAGGTTTCATGTTTTAAATTAATTTTTCTTTGGGGGAGTGTATTTCTCTATCTGTATGGAATATCAGTTCATATCCCATATCTTACTGGCCTTCATCTACCAGTGTTATCTGATCCGATCAAGTGGCTTCACTATCGGCCCAATGTTCTCTGCATTCATGAAACTTATTAACTGTAATTGTCCCGCAGAGTCTTGAGGTCCTCCAAAATGTTGTTTACCCCTTGACCGTGAATCGGTAAGTCAATGCATATACGATGGTGGTGGTTCTTTATCTCGATCCCGCATTACAAATTCATGTCCCACGTTTAAGTATACACCTGGTTTCACCTGTTCACCATGTCTGTCGCTGGCTCGCTTTATGCCTTATCAATAGCCTGTCCATTCCTTCACCCGCATAGTTGGCCTACATCTCCCAGCATGCATGCATAGCTGGCCTACATCTTCCAGCATGCATTTCGCCCCTCATGGTAAATAAACCCGCATAGCTGGCCTACATCTTCCAGCACGCATAGCCGGCCTACATCTCCCGGCATTTGTAAATAAACCCACATAGCTGGCCTACATCTTCCAGCATGCATAGCTGGCCTACATCTTCCAGCATGCATTTTGCCCCTCATAGTAAATCACCTGCATAACCGGCCTATAGGTAAAGGTAAAGTCCCACTGATTGTCACACACCTGAGTGTGCGAAATTTGTTCTCCGCATTTGACCCATCCCCTGGGGGAGCGGTGAGCGGCAGCAGTGCCGCGCTCGGGACTGGTGATCTGGCCCCCTATTCCAACTCTTTGATGCTGAGTGCCAAGCAGGGAGGCAAATGGGTCCCATTTTTATAGTTTTTGGTATGACTCGGCCGGGGATCAAACTCGCAGCCTCCCAGTCTCGGTGGACGCTCAAACCACAAGGCCACTGAGCTGGTAATATATCTCCCAGCTTTGTAAATATTCTGCATAGCTGGCCTTCATCTCCATGCATAGCTGGCCTACATCTTCCAGCATGCATTTTGCCCCTCATAGTAAATTACCCGCATAGCTGCTCTACATCTCCCAGCATGCATTTTGTCCCTCATAGTAAATTTCCCCTCATAGTAAATAACCCCGCATAGCTGGCCCATGTCCCAGCATGCATTTTGCCCCTCATAGTGAATAACCCGCGTAGCTGGCCTTAATCTACCAGCATGCATTTTGCCCTCATAGTCTACATTTATTTATGTTTGGTGAGCTCCATGTTCCCCTTTATGCATTCCATTTATTCCAATTTAACTTTATTTTCTTTTGGGGGATTTCCTATTCTATTCTTCACTGACGACGCCCTCTCATCATCTCAGGAGAGCGTCATCATATCATGGAGTCATACGCCAAAATTAATTTGTTGTATCATTAAAGCTTGTTATACTTTCTATTAGTCTCTCATTATTGAAATGATGTCTTGGACTATTTTCAATAATGTAGACTACTTAACAGCCAATGCCCAGTTCGTCATATCACAGTACACGCCCCCTTTCTTTGAGGATGTATAACCCATTCATTGTTAGGCTCGCCCCCTTTCTCTGATGCTGTCTCCTCACCCATTCACAGTTTACCACACATGTGGCAATAACCAATCAGCCCAAGGTATTCCTCTCCAGCTGATCCCAATCACCTAATCAGCGTAGTATATCAGGGTCCATGTTTTACTCTGTTTGCTATGTGCTGTGTATGTGCCATGTCATTCTCAGTTGCTGATCATCATCGCTGACCACCACCATCGGTCATGACTCCTGATTGAAGAATTCCCTACGGGGGATTTCCTATCCTATTCTTCACTGACGACGCCCTCTCATCATCTCAGGAGAGCGTCATCATATCATGGAGTCATACGCCAAAATTAATTTGTTGTATCATTAAAGCTTGTTATACTTTCTATTAGTCTCTCATTATTGAAACATGGTAAAAGTGTAAAAAGTGCAGGATTTAGCACAAGGCTAGTTTCCATCCGCAGTCCCCAAACATAAAAACAGAGGAATATAAAACAATAAGGACTACATGGTAATATAAAACACTCAAAAAGAAAACATAGATAACAGAGTACACTAAAAAATACAAAGACGTCAAAAACAAACTACAAGTGTTCACATGTCTGGTTGGCTTTCAACATTGTTTCAGTTTATTTCTAAAAGTGGCCAGGGTGGGGCTTTCCCTTAAAGAAACTGGGAGACTGTTCCACGTTTGACTTCCCTTTATAGACAGGGCGTTTTGACAAAATGTGGTCAGTCTAGATTGGACCTCACAATCACCTCTGAGGCCTGTACTACAAAGCAAGATTGATCCTGATAAGTTTGGGTTTAAACCTGGTTTAGCCGTACTACAAAGCAAGTTAACTTCTTACCGACATATATTTTCAGAGCAACTTATGCTACACACTTAACCTGGTCCGCAGCAGGTTAAGTTGCAAAGATAAGATTAGACCTTAAATACACCGTCCACGAACCAATCGAATCAGCAGTTTGGAAAAATGGCCAACCCCTTTCTGGACGAGTTTCCCATCGAGGAAGGAGCACAAATTGTAATGTTGAATTAATCAAGGACTAAAGCCTTGCACTTGTTGGCTATTTTAATTAAGCCCTACTTACCACTTTGGAATATGTTTTTATATATTCATTTTTGTGCTCTCAGCCTAGATACGTTGTTTGACCCCGCTGATCGATTGCAGCTGAATAGTGAGTGGAGAAATATCACTAAACCGGCATAAAAAGGTTACATAAACGTCTCCAAAGCGCACGGTGCCGTGTGCGCAACGGAGCTGAGACTGACGTTGGGTTGGAATTGAAATGGTCATAGCCTACATGCTGGAATAGCCTACTACATCTAAGCAATTTAATATGGGATCACCTGCACACAGGCGATCCCATATTAAGATGATTCATATCTAGGCTACTCCTGCATTTTGCAGCTGCAACTGTGTTGCTTTTGGCCTGTATGATGTGATTCAACTTCATATTTCCAGCATCATTAGCCTATATGAAATATGGAGATACCGGTATGCGACTCTGCTGACAATATATGTGACCACAAAATAGGCTATTTTTTATAAATGAAATCTATGCCCGCACGTACCGTGTCGATTCAGTTCAGAAGCATTTTTTTATTTTATTATCATTCTTTTTTTTATTGATTAGCCTATAGGAATTATTCAATCAGTGCGACTAAACACATCATGAGATCATTATTATTCATTGAGCCTAATGGTCTATACATACGGATTTTGGACTGAGATAGATTACACATTGCTTCAACAAAAGACTGTAGATAGAGAGCTGTAGATAACCTATGAAACCGCTCTTCAAAGAAATTACTGGTGTGGATAAAAGTGGTCACTTTAGACAGTCATTTGGGAACAGTAATAATATCCAACGCAGATTTGTATTTGCGGTTTCATTCAATGAGGAAATAGGCGTGTCTGGCGCTGTAGGAGTTTTGGAGCAGTCCATATTGCACTGTGATTGGCAGTTGTTAAAAACCACGCCTCTTTTGCGGGCACGAGCTCCAGTGCACGGGTATTTTAATGTGCACGAGCTGAGACCTTGATTAGAAAAACCTGGTTCGAGTTAACGAGTGGCAATCGACGTTCGTAGTACAAGTTAACTACAATCGAGCTGATCTGGTTCAGACAAACCAGATCAAGGGACAGATCCTGGATCTTCTTATACAACATTCAGGCCCCTGGTGTCTTACCTGGTGCCAAGTCCAGTGATTATTCTTGAACAGGGGGGGGGGATGTTACAGTGATGGTTTGATCGTGTTTTTCTAGCAAATACCTTGATGGCTCTATTAAAAAGCTGTTCAATGGGTTTTATGACTGTGGCACCTGCAAACGACCACTTTGTGAAGCAATATCCAATGTTAGGAAAAGTCATACAATGAACATGCCTTTGCAGAGTCAACTGTTAAGAAGGGCAGGATTTGTTTAAAATGTAATTAATTGACATTAATTGTGCTTTTTATGTTTCCTGAAGGATGGATTTGAGTCCAAAATGACTCAGAGGTACTGGAAACACCCCATCCCCCCCCCCCCCCCCACAGCAACACATTGGACCTTGTGATTACAACTGGTCATTTACTGAACATCATGCATACTTTTTTTTTTTTTACAGTAGGCATGTGTTATTCAACCAATGTTGGGCCTCGTTTAGAACATTCGTAAGACTACATGAAATCAGGTCATTTTTTTTACCATGCACAAAAATGACCGCATTATCTGCATACATTTGTACATTAAAATCGGGACATACGTCAGGCAGGTCATTGATGTACAGGGAAAACAGTAATGGCCCAGGGATTGATCCTTGTGGGACACCGACTGGATTGTCAAGATAAGGGGCCTTTCAGCAGACAATTGTGAAAACAGCCTTCTAGTGACACAGACATCATTCTGCATAGTGAAGCTCAAACATCCAACTGATGAAAGAAGAAGAAAAACTGATTTCTTACTTCAGGGGGTCTTTAACCAAGTTATTTTATTATTATTTATTATTATTATTATATGTTGGTTAATTTGAAACGGTCGGAGCGCTATAGGCTCACCACCATGCACATTTTCAGCCCAATCTGACCTGGGGCATGGACATGAAGTGGTTTCAAAATGGTTTCCAGGACTTTCCAGGTGGTTCCAGGACTGTCCCACCTGCCCATGACCTTCTCTGGATCATAACCCACTGCCATGCAAATTCCCAGCCCAATCCAAGACCCACACACAGATAGACAGCGTCAACTTCATTATATAGATGACAACTGATTTGGAAAAACAAAAAACACTAGTGTTATGACCCTGGGTCATACAGTATGTACTGTATAGTTTGTCATGTGTTAACATCATCTCTTTCCTCCTCAATGTGTGTGTTGCAGTGTGCTTGAGGAATCATGTGCAGGTGGTGTTCACCTTGATTGGCCTGGTCAGGTGATGGCGCTGCTGATGCCTGATTGGCTGGTGGAGATCATTTAAGCCAGCTGATGGCATCCTTCCATTGCTCTCCACATTCCCAACAATTGCAGCCACGATGCTGAACCTGTGCTTTGTTGCTGCAGGTAACTTTTAACTTCTGTAATTGTAAATGGTAAACTGCACCCTAAACTATTTATTTGCTTTTGTGACATGTTCTCCTGAGTTAGGTTAGAGTTCTGTCTTTTGTTGAACCCATCCTTTTCCTTTGGTGGGTAAGTTTAGGGTTGGGGTTTAGTTTCTTTTGTTTGTTGTGTTGGCATTTTCTCTGCTCTGAACTAAATAAACTGCTACTTGTGAACTTTTGATCATGGTTCTGGCTGGCCATTCTTGGAAGTGGGAAGAGTGGGGGCACTTTTGTGTTGCGGTCTGGTTGCCCTATTCATAGCTTTCAAGGGGCGTTACGTGCTGCCGGGAACGCCCACCTGGCGGTCAAAAAAAAAACTTAGGTAGGCTGCCAGCCAAGTCGACTAGTTTCTCACGCTGTGTTTGTTCAGCCAAAATGCCGGATACCTGTTGTGCTATCGGTTGCACTAAACCGACGAGGAGACACGCCTGGCTTGTGTTTTTACAGAATCCCGTCGGAGAAAGAAAGGAGGAGGTTGTGGATTTGTGCGACGTGGTTCAGTCGCTGGGGAGGGCAAAAAAAATTGCTTTTTTTTCTACCATCAAAGTACACACGTCTTTGCTCTTTGCGGCCAACATTTCATCAAAGGTAAGCTCAAGTAACGTTACAATAATGATTAATACCCCGTTAACGTTACTTGAGCTTACCTTTGATGAAATGTTGGCCGCAAAGAGCAAAGACGTGTGTACTTTGATGGCAGAAAAAAAAGCAATTTTTTTCCCCCTCCCCAGCGACTGAACCATGTCGCACAAATCCACAACCTCCTCCTTTCTTTCTCCGACGGGGATTCTGTAAAAACACAAGCCAGGCGTGTCTCCTCGTCGGTTTAGTGCAACCGATAGCACAACAGGTAGGCTATCCGGCACTTTGGCTGAACAAACACAGCGTGAGAAACTAGTCGACACGGCTGGCAAGTTTTTTTTTTGACCGCCAGGTAGGCGTTCCCGGCAGCACGTAACGCCCCTTGAAAGGTATGAATAGGCTGGGTCGATGACGAGGAGAGGAAAAGACGACTTGGAAACTATGGTGGCTGCATAGGTCCACAGAGATCTGGTTGTCAGGCCCACGCAGATGTTCTAACACTGACCAACCACTGTCCCGCTGCCTTGTGGGGTAAGTTTAGTAAGACAAAGGCTAAATAGAGAGAGAAAAGCAACGTGTGTGGCGGCACACGACAGGTGGTTGGCGCTCTGGCAGCCTCCTGTAACTGTGGAAGAGTGCTGGTCATCCTGGGTTTCCCCTGGCCACCAGTTTCCACCCTCTGGCAGTGAAGAAGTGCTGCTGGGATATGTGTCCCACACAATGTTGGTAGTCCTCCTGGCAGGTTTTGAGTGTGAGTCCCACACAATGTTGGTAGTCCTCCTGGTGGGTTTTGAGTGTGAGTCCCACACCATGTTGGTAGTTCTCCTGGTGGGTTTTGAGTGTGAGTCCCACACCATGTTGGTAGTTCTCCTGGTGGGTTTTGAGTGTGAGTCCCACACCATGTTGGTAGTCCTCCTGGCGGGTTTTTGAGTGTGAGTCCCACACCATGTTGGTAGTCCTCCTGGCAGGTTTTTGAGTGTGAGCCCCACACCATGTTGGTACAGTAGTCCTCCTGGCAGGTTTTTGAGTGTGTGTCCCACACCATGTTGGTACAGTAGTCCTCCTGGCAGGTTTTTGAGTGTGTGTCCCACACCATGTTGGTATAGTCCTCCTGGCAGGTTTTTGAGTGTGAGTCCCACACCATGTTGGTAGTTCTCCTGGTGGGTTTTGAGTGTGAGTCCCACACCATGTTGGTAGTCCTCCTGGTGGGTTTTTGAGTGTGAGTCCCACACCATGTTGGTAGTCCTCCCGGCAGGTTTTTGAGTGTGAGTCCCACACCATGTTGGTACAGTAGTCCTCCTGGCAGGTTTTTGAGTGTGAGTCCCACACCATGTTGGTAGTCCTCCTGGTGGGTTTTGAGTGTGTGTCCCACACCATGTTGGTACAGTAGTCCTCCTGGCAGGTTTTTGAGTGCGAGTCCCACACCATGTTGGTACAGTAGTCCTCCTGGCAGGTTTTTGAGTGTGAGTCCCACATGATGTTGGTACAGTAGTCCTCCTGGCAGGTTTTTGAGTGTGAGTCCCACACCATGTTGGTACAGTAGTCCTCCTGGCAGGTTTTTGAGTGTGAGTCCCACACCATGTTGGTACAGTAGTCCTCCTGGCAGGTTTTTGAGTGTGTGTCCCACACCATGTTGGTACAGTAGTCCTCCTGGCAGGTTTTTGAGTGTGAGTCCCACACCATGTTGGTACAGTAGTCCTCCTGGCAGGTTTTTGAGTGTGAGTCCCACACCATGTTGGTACAGTAGTCCTCCTGGCAGGTTTTTGAGTGTGAGTCCCACACCATGTTGGTACAGTAGTCCTCCTGGCAGGTTTTTGAGTGTGTGTCCCACACCATGTTGGTACAGTAGTCCTCCTGGCAGGTTTTTGAGTGTGAGTCCCACACCATGTTGGTACAGTAGTCCTCCTGGCAGGTTTTTGAGTGTGAGTCCCACACCATGTTGGTACAGTAGTCCTCCTGGCAGGTTTTTGAGTGTGAGTCCCACACCATGTTGGTACAGTAGTCCTCCTGGCAGGTTTTTGAGTGTGTGTCCCACACCATGTTGGTAGTCCTCCTGGCTGGTATCCCTTCCAGAAGAAGGTGTATCCCTGTCCTTCCTCCTTCAGGGAGTCTTCGTCCAAAAACCTGGTTTCGCTAAGTGCAGCGATGTCAACATTGTAATCTTAAGTTCTGCTGCGATGAGGGTGGTTCTTCATTGAGGTCTTTCCGTAATGGAGTTAACTCATTCATGGCCAAAGACGTCTTTGACGTGTTATCAGGAATAGCCCAGAGGGCCAATGACGTGTTTGACGTGTTTTTGTTTTTATTAGTGCAGCGCGTAGTTCAAAGACTTCCCCAGCCTGTGACATGTTATCAGGTCCCTAGCCTCAAAGTCAAGCCGACAACACGCGATCAAACACATACCGCAGCTGTTGTTTTGAAATGAGCAGGAGGAAAAACAGAGAAACGCGCTTCCTTGTGCAGAGAGGAGAAACGCCATTGAAACGCCCCTCGGCGCGTTGCACGAGCTGGTCGGCTTGCTGCAGGGCAGCGGACATAGATCAGTTGTTCGCGGTAGTCAAACCCGTGACCAACATGATCGATCCTGGTCCCTGGACCCCGTTCCTGTGTCCCAGCCCGAAAGAGACGAGACGGAGTCACAACTTTGTGAGCAGGAGGAGAACAGCAGCCTCGCCACAGAAATGGCTTTCACACAGAGCCAAGCAGCACGGCCACTTTCCTGTCGAGGGCGAGGAAGACTGGACTCCAATGCGACAGGACCCGGATGATCTCGCGGTAAGGAGTGTGTGTGTGTGTGTGTGTGTGTGAGACTACACTGATCTTTGCATTCTATTCTATGATCACACTCACACTGAGTAAACTGTATTGTTGAATGTAAAAAAAGCACTTCATGTATATATATATATTATTATTTTTTGTCATTTGTGTCATAACGAATAATATTTACATGTCTGATGTCAATACAGTTCAAAATAAAAGAATTGAGAGCGAGTTCTGCCTGAGATTGTGTGCTTTACAAAAATGCCATTTTCTGCAATTTCTCTTCTCAGAGAGACCTTTTTGGTGAAAACAGGGTGTATATAAATGGCTATAAGTAGAGTACAGAACATGCTAAAAGCTCACTTTTTTTTCCTGGTGAACCCAGAGACGTACATCTTCATTTTGAGGTATTGCAAATCACTTTGGTGCTAATAGATAATTTACTGTGGGTCTTGAAAGATGACCAACAATTATGAAAATCTTTGGCCTGTGCTAAATATTGGCAGTCCTAAACTGGCCATGAATGAGTTAAGTGTCCACTGTCCAGTATAGTTCTTATGTTCCATGTTGCCAGTTTAAGATTAATATTTTTCTTTTGTTTATTTCAACTACTGTGTGGAATGTCCCGATAGGTGCGGTTCCCTATCCAGGATTTGGGGAAATGTTTAGGCCACCTTCTCTAGGCCCCTCCCCAGTTGGGGTGAGCAGTGTGGCTCCTAAATGGGGCTGCTCAGTCACACACGGGTCTGCTGAGAGAAGCTGACACTCAACCCAGCCACTGGCGACCATGGATAGCCCTATGCCGCTGGCATGCAGGGTTCTGGCTAGGAACTCCTAGTGCATTTATACCTGCTCCCGTCACCCCAACGCCACCAGACTTTATCCATATTCCCTTTGCTGGTCTCACTGAGGCAGAGGTGGATACCTGCACAAGGAGGTTATTTAGAGTACCATTGGGGGTGCATGTGCACTCAAAGAAAAAGAACAGCATCCTACCAAAACTCCCTGAAACACCGATTGGCATAAGTGAAAGGCTCATGTCACTTAGGATCCCTCTGGCCAAGAAACATTATGCTATCCTTTAGGGATGCACATTTTCCGCAAATTCCAAACTCGATCATTGCTAACGTTAACAATCAATCAATCGATTAATTGCAATTAAAAATACAAAATTTTCCAAACCATACCAAATGCGTTTTTTCCTCAATAAAACCTTTATTTATATAGCAGCCAGCAACATATTGCATATTTTTCACAGTATTGCACATGTAAATACGTAGAGGCATACTCTCATCCTTCTGTAATGTAACATTTGCCTAGAATCCGCGCCGGGCGCTGCGGTGGCTCACTTAAAAAAATAGCCTATATAATATATTAAAAAAAATGTCTCAATGCAGTATTTAACAAACATTTATTTCCAAACTTAATAAACGAAACGAAAAATCTACAATAGCCAACGAAAATGTTCAATAGGGCCGACAGAATAGGCTATCATATTAATTACATCTCCTGCACTATAAGGCTCAAACAACCGAACCAACAACACTTTTCCCCCAAAAACACAGTCCTAAATTAACTTAATAATAAATAGGCTATATTAAATAAATATATAAACGGAACTAAAAAGCAGGCCTAATATGAATAAACAAATTAAACTTCCTTCAATACTGTAGGTCTGACTGAATCAGATATTACATGCATAAAACAACAGCTGCCACAACTTTTTCAGTAAACTTAGAAACAGAACAGACTGACTCACAGGGTCCCGGTTTAGTTCTTGTTGAGGAAAATGAGCATGTCCACGTGTTCGGGTGTCAGACGGGAACGCAGCCTGGTCACGATCAGTCCAGCGGCTGAAAACACACGCTCAGATGGTACAGATGTCGCGGGTATGCAGAGGTACTGGCGTGCCAGCGTTGCCAGTCTGGGGAATCTCCCAGCGTTGGCCTTCCACCACTTATCCGGATTTGTCTCCAAGGCTGGGGGAATGTCCCGGATAAAGTTCTCAACCTCCAGATCCACGCTGTTAATGGCAGGAGCAGCTGAATAACTTGGCCCCAAAAGCAAAGCCATTGCGGAGGCCTGATTCATGGCTGCAGGTCCCGGTTCTGGCTGAACATCTGCATCACCTTCGGGCTGTGCGTTCGGGCCCGGGGTGACCTCCTCCTCCTCGTCCTCGTCCTCCAACGCCTCTCCCAGCTCAATCAGCTTAGATTTGGCATCCTGTCGCTGTGCTGCTGTTAAAAAAAACAGGTGCTTGTGGCGAGGGTCCAGCATCGTTGCCACCATCGGAGGGGAGGATGTCATCTGGTCGGACTGCAAAATAATAAAATAAAAGCTGCTTAATGACCAATTCAAAATAATGTTTTTGGGAAACACATAATTTAAGAGTCGCTGTGCAAAGTGTCCTTTCCTTAGGAGATGTTCATTGATGAGGCCAAATGTGACAGGATACGTGTTGCTGATGGAGACAGTTAACTCTGCCGACATCGCTGTGGTTGCAATCTTCAGTGCGGATAATACAGGCGCTACGTCCTCCATGAGATGCGAGTATTCATCTTTCAGCTCCAGGGTTCTGGCGAGAGGCAGCTTGGTGACAGTCCGGTCAGATAGGACAGTGACCACCGCCCACCTCTGCTCCACTAGCCGGTCGAACATATTGCAAACTGAATTCCACCGAGTCTTGATGGACTGGATGAGCTGGTGGGCTGGCAGCCTCTGTTGAGTTTGCTTTTCTTGTAGGGCTTTGTTGGCGACCGTGCTATGGTTAAAGTGGCTCACAAGCCTGGCAGCTGCGGAGATTACTTTGTTGAGGTAGATGGCGAATCCGTCATTTATGGCGAGCTGAAGTGTGTGAGCGAAGCAAGCCACCGAGTACCAGGGCACTCTGCTGGGGTCATTTGCTGCGGTGATGTTCCTCACGTTATCGTGCACACAAGCCATAACGTTTCCATCAAGCCCCCACTCGTTCACTGCATCCTTTAATTGCTCGGCGAGGTGGTCTGCTGTGTGCCTGCCTGGCAAGCTTCTGGTTAGCAACACCGCACTGCTGACTCCCCAGTCCTGGGTGATGTAGTGGCAGGTGATGGTCACGTAGTTTTCGGTTGTCATGGCAGTCCAGCTATCTGTCGTCAGTGCAACCTTGCCACCGGTAGATGTAACGTCAGCTAGCTCTGCTAGCAACTTGGACTTAGCATCACCGTATCTCTTCTCAAAGCGCCTGGTGATTGTGCTTCGGCTTGGGATATCGTATGCTGGTTCCAGGAGGTGCATCATTTGCTTAAATCCCCTGCCTTCAACCATAGAGATAGGCATCATGTCTTTTTCTATAACTCCGCAGATCGACTGGGTTATTTTCTCTGCCCGCCGTGAGTCACAACTTTTCCTCTTAAACGCTGAGCTGATGGTGGGTTGCTCTAGCGCAGACAAAGAGGAGCCAGCCAATTTATCTGAATGAACACCGTTCAAGTGATAGAGCAGTGCTGTCGTTGTGTTGTTGTAGCTGTACACCGATTCACAGTGTTTGCATACGGCAGTATCTTCTCCTTTCTTATAAAAATGTTCCCACACAACGCTTCTCTTCGCCCTCTTCATGGTCGTTGCAACTGTGGGTTTTCCTTTCTATTTCAGACCAATCTTAAAATGGCTGCCTGCCACCAGGTGTTCAGAGTTTACTGCGCCTGCGTCATGTGTCTGAAAAGGGCTATAGTAATACCATTGCGCCCTCTGGTGGATCATTGAGAAATTAGTTGAAAACACCATTCTACTGTCAGAAATCAGAACGCACGTTGCTTTTTGTTTTTGTTTTGATCGAGTAATTTTTCTTTGCTCGAGTAAATCCTTAACAAGCAATTAATCGAGTTTCGATTAATTGTGTGCATCCCTACTATCCTTCTAATTGCCTACACACCAACAACTCTACCATCAAGGGATGATGTAAAGGACTGCTTATTCCAGACACTATTATCGATAGAACATAGTTTAAGATTTTGCACCTGTTGTTAGAGTCTCGTGGTAAATTCGGCATATACCGGTAGCTAGATAATCCACCAAGCGGCACTTAAATATACAATAAAAGTTATAACTTTTTCACTCATAGACCACGGTGTACTTTTGAAAGGGGGGAAACAAACGTCTGGGAGCCAAGACTAGGAATAAATAAACAAGGAACCATTCTTAAAGTTTGAGCTTATATCCAAATACATACTGCATGGTGTGTATGTACCGAATTGTTATATCACCACAGGATAAACCTAAAGCTTTCACGAGATTTGGAGGCTGCTAGTAGGGTGTTTTTCCTCTTCCGTGCCTACCGTAGTAGCCTTCCTTAACGTCCTCTGGGCTCCAGGTAGCTCCCTTTCGCAGAATCATCCGACATCAACATCTTTATGAATTTACATCAACATCTTACCATTTTATTTAACCATGACTCTGACCAGACAACGGAGAATGAGCGATCATCTGCAATACATGATTCATAACGTTACAGTATTGTAACACACCCCAGAAGTAGCAGAACTAACACCACCACAAGGCCGTCTTTGCTCTGTTTATTCTCACAAAAGCAAGCAAATAACATTCCACTGACAGATATGTTCAAATTCACCAGTCGTTAATGTTAAATAGTAGTGTTAAATCATTCTATTGTATCAAAGCATTCGGCTGATGTCATTGCCATCATCCCAGAGAGCATTGTGCCGGTTCTGTCTTCATGACGTTAGCCGTCCAGGGTGCTGCTTGCCGCTCGGTGTCATCATATCAGTCGTCTCATTAGTTACCTGAAGAAACGAACAATGATATGTGTTATTAATTAATCGCTGTTAACGTTAACATTTGTCATCAGACGTCCACATTATAGCGGATTGCTGGTGCCAAGCTAACTCGCAAATGTTGCTAACGTTAGCGTAACACCAGTGTTAAGTCTTGAATCCAGTCCCATCATATATGATATCGTTTTGTCTAGGGGTGGACGAGTATTTACTCAACACACTGAAATACGGAAAAACATTGAGGCTGGAATTATCAATGAGAAATAGTGCACTCACCAAGCTAGCTGCCTGCCTCTGGTCAGGAAGCGTCTGGTTGGTCACCAACCCAGGGCCAGCTCCTCTCTGTTGTGCATGAGGCATCCACGATTGCCTCTTGTGGTCAGGTGGTTCCAAAAGTGGAACAAAATAATAATCCCTAAAATGGTGCTCCAATACTAAACCCTAACCTTGGCTGGTAAACAAGCGGTCCTCCGCTAAGATCTTCTGTGGGGAACAACTGAGTTCCCGGCAGCTGGTAAGGCGGCCATTTTATAGACCAGTCTGGCCACCCCAAAATAGACACAAGAGCGCCACCTGCCGTTACAATTGTACACTACACCTCTTCATAGACAAAATCCAGCCAATAAACAATATACCACGAATATTATTATCGATACATGCGGGGCGACGGAGACACATGAAAGGCGAATGTAACACCAGTTAATCGGTAACATTACATTTAACGTGCAAAAATGGCCTACCTGCACTAAGCGTTCGTCCTCAGTCAGACATCTGCAGTTATTCTTCTTCCTTTTGGCGAATTGAATAGTCAATGTTTGCACCCAACATATTTACCTTACAAAAACGGCAAAAATCTCCTACCTCCATGCTAACTAGTTCGCTGCTTAGAATGCACTCTCATTGCCCTGCACATCAGAGGGGATTTAGAAGTGGGTATACGAGGGATCAGCCGAGCAGCATTTTTGTAAACAAACCGCGTCACTGGGTGGCAACGTCAATGGAACCCTATGGAGCCCAAGTGGCGCGAGGCTTGAGTCTGACTCTAGCCAGTTAACTCTGTTTACATTTTAAAAACTGCGACAGTTCACACAACTTTAACACGACATGCATATAAAAATGTCAGATCAATTGCGACAGATGAAATAGTTCTAACGCTAGGACTCAAGGGATTTGAAAGCCTTCAGCGCCTGTGACGTGTAGCCAATACTGTATTCACAATGTCCGGTACGTTATACCTGGCAATATAATGAGTTATATTTACAGTTTTTTATAGGGGTCCGCACCTCCGAACAAACTTACTTTTTTCATCACTTCTCTTTGACGAAGCCATAACGTTGCTATACGCTCGGCCAGACTACGTTACGCCTGCGGTTTGTCAAGAATATGGCGCCGTCCGGGGTTATCGAATAAGGTATACTCAATGCTGCCTGAAAATGATGTAGGTATACTCCGTATAGCTGCAAATAGCCTGCACTACACTTTATTCTGCCACAGAAACACAACTATACACACATCTCGATATCTGGGTTTCATACAAAGTCACTTGTTTCAAATAGTCTGTTTTCAAAAATTTCTTGAATCAAATGCCATTTTCTTGGTTCTAGTAGGTGGGATCTGCTTTACCTGCTTTGCGTCAAAGATGCTGACATTTGAAGCTATTACCAAGTAGGGATTAGTAAGCTACAAATGAGGAGGCACTATAAATAAAGGCTTTATTTCATAATCCTGTCTTTGGCTGAGGAAATATGCGTCTGCTTGTAGAATGGAATGGAGACATAGAAGAGATTTGAACTCTCAGGCTGAGTGGAGACATGTCATGCATGCATCACTCTCCCTCTCTCTCTTTCTCTCTCTCACACACACACACACACACACAGACACAGACACACACACACACACACACACACACACACACACACACACACAGTTGCCAGAATAAAATGCTGGCAGTTTAAACCACGGACATTGCTTATTATCAAATTAACGTCAAAATAAAAGCATAACAGAAGACCGGTAATTATTACAACAAAAACAACTTAGACCTTATCAACAGCAAATTACATCAATTACATAAATCTGGGGGAAATTGTAACAAACAAGTAATACAATACAAAAGAAGAGAAAAAGGAAATAAAAAGAGCACCACCATGCACCACCGTGCATAATGGCACACACGCACATGCAAACACACACGTGGGTGCGCGCACGTGCATGTGTCTGTGTGTGTGCTTCTTAGCAGATAGGCCTACAGCTTCTTCTCACTGTTCCTCTGTTCTCCACCTCCACTATTCTTGGGTCTGTCATCACCTAGTCTGACTGGGTGGAAGCAGCATGGTGGACTTAGCTCTCTCATTGGTGCCGACCATTTCAGTCGGTGCCGGATGGAAATCCCATTCTGCTCCCTGCAAGCTCTGCTTTGGCTCCGACCTGCTCTGACTGCGGCTGCGACCATATTTGCATTTCCTTTCCACGCCCCCGAGTCGAATATGTACACCTCTGCTGCTGTACGTGTCGAATCTACCAAGCTCCAATGCCTGCGCCGCTGCCTTTGAAACAATAGCAACAGCAGCGCGAGTTGCTAGCTCGTTGCTACATGCTGAAAGCGATTGATGTGGATTATGCAATGAAGCAGCCTGCATGGTACGTTCGGTGGATGGCTGTAAAGAGCCCACAGTGTCCACAGTGAAAGCCTTCCCCAGCCAGACTTTCCCAGCCCCTTTGCTGGGAGAGTCTGGCAAGCGAGACTAGTCATCACCTAATAAAGACAAATACAAGACACACATACTATGATGACCAGTTAGTGCAGATGTGACAGGGAAATATTGGTATAGTAATATTCACAACATGCATTACCTTTTGGAATGGAAGAGTTGGATCCTCTTGGCGAGAGAGGCATCCCCATCCATCACGGATTCCTCACTGCCCTGTTGTCTGTCTTAATTGGCTAAACTGAAATTACATAAAATAAGAAAGACAGATACAGACTATGGTTTTTCAGTCTGATATCAGGCTAACTATGGTTAGCATAGGAGTCAGGCTATTACGCAGCCTGGCTGCCAGCTTTCAAACCATGTCATGCAGGCTAAAGCTTTGCTGCCTGGTCAAAAAAAGAAAGAAAAAAAAACTAAAATTCACCACTATTCCTTCAGAAGTTGTAGCTGTCATAGACTGTTGCATAGTTGATTGCTCTGTTGCTGACAAACATGTGTTATTGTAAGTCGCTTCAGTCAAATCAGATCTCTTGGCCATATGATCTCATCTCATGGCTTCTCTTATCACTGCTATGCTGACGACACTCAGCTCTACCTCTCTTTCACCCCCTCAGACACCCAAATCGAGGCACGTATCACTGCATGCCTCAAAGACATTGGTGCTTGGATGTCGGCCCACCATCACAAGCTGAATCTTGGTAAGACAGAGCTACTCTTCCTCCCCGAGAAAAGCTGTCCCCTCACCGACCTTTCCATCTCCATTGACAACAATTTTACAACAGTACATGCTGTCATTATGTTGCAGTGGAACATGAGTGGATCAATCTTCGGTTCTTATCAATCTAAGCTCTTTGGCACAAATGATGACGCTGCTTGTTCCAGCACAAGCCCATATACATTTTCATCGAATATCAACGTGAAACAGGTAGGAAAAACTGACTGGAGGTGGGCTTTTTAACTGGGTTGGTGACCCAGTGAGTAATAAAGTTGGTGACCCAGTGAGTGGTACATGCGGAGTTGTGTTTAAACTGGGTTGGTGACCCAGTGGTAAATGCTGAGTTAGAGAGATTGCGTGAAATAGATTCAGAGGTGGGGGGAGGGGGGAGGGTTTAAAACAAAACAGAAAAAGACAAAGATAAAGGAAATGAATGACCTCTCCCATATTGTCTCTTTTGTGCTTTGGGAGAACAAAAGAATGGCGAGTTAAAATAGGACATACGAGGGGAGAGGCAAGCAGAGAGGAGAGGAGCGGAACAGAGACACCACAAGCATCAATAGCAGGTTGTTAATTCTACAAAACATTAACTTCATTATATGGCAATTACTAGCTGTAAGTGGCAGAACAGGAAATTCCACTTTCATCACTATAAGTTGTCCACCTTTCAGCACTTTTTTGGTTTCTTTAGGTGGAGGGAAGGTCAGATCATTACTTCCAATGAAATGAGCCTAGTGTGATGCATGTTGGGACAAGTGATGACCTTATTGGCCAGCAAAACAACACTGCAATTAGGAGATGTTTCTATGAAAGCAAAACATCCCAGAATGAGACACAGCGCTGTTTTCCACATGCATGCATTCTTTGAAACATGCAGTGTTGTACGTTACTCAATAAGTGTAAATGGTAAATGGACTGCATTTATATAGCGCTTTTATCCAAAGCGCTTTACAATGTGCCTACATTCACCCATTCACACACCAATGGAAGCAAACTACCACGCTTCGAGCAATTTGGGGTTCAGTATCTTGCCCAAGTACACTTTGACTTGCGGAGCAGAGGAGCCGGGGATTGAACCACCGACCTCTTTTATCCGGTGCCATGGCACTACTCCGACACCTTACGAGTCCGACACCTCACGAGTCCGACACCTCACAAGTCCAAAAAATGACGCATTGGACAGACGTCTCATTAGTCCGACAGCTTGTTAACCCGACAACGAAAATCTCACTAAGCTGACAGCTCCTTAGTCCAAAAATAATGCGCTCTGACAGCAGCACAAGTCACTGTTCTCATTCAGTCTAGACTGAAGCCTATACAGTAAACGGCAAATTTCTCCGCTGGTTTTCTCTTCTTTCTCTCTCACCCCTCCCTTCCACTAATTCGAGTAGGCTACTGCATGGCACTGCACTGGTAGGCTATAGCCTTTATAATGGCCTGATGACACGGATGTCTAATTTATGATCCGACGTACGTTATTATTCATATCCCCACACTGTACGATATAATATGGAAACACACTCCAGTTAGAACAGGTTGGAAGGAAAAGGCCTATTGTGTCTTTCAGAGCGCTGCCAAATTGTCAATAATAACATGATTTGCTGCTGCAACCTGTTTTAAACCACATGAGGGATAGTGCAGCTACTGAGGGAGTTGTTTGTGATATATCTAAAAGAAATGTGTTTGTGCTCCTACAGCTTAATGACAATCTTAGCTGCTGAAAAATGACTGTAACATAGGTTATACCTCACCTGTGCGTAATGCTGCCTGCGTCACACAGCCTGCGCTTCATATCATCCTCACAACCAATCTATTATCCATCTGACTGATCATGATCTTCAATAACAGTCATAACACATTATCAGAGTTCATTATCAGAGAGTCATGTTACTCTAGCAGGCGGCAGCGGCCCAAATAATGTTGCCTAAATCGATCACTGAAGAAAATCCTGTATTCCTGATGATTTCACTGTAGAAACTTGGAAACTGTATGGCTGCGCTGGTCCCATTTCCACTTGGATGCGTGCGTGGAGAGACAGGGCGGTGAGGGCGCACAGCGCAGACTTTGCCAGTTTGTGATTTAATACACACACTCGCTCTCCAGTGTTGCCAGATGGCAAATGTTGAATTATCGTACCAGAGGGTCAAAATTATCGTTTTTGGAGTGAAATTATCGTTTTGCAACAACAACAAAAAGCTTTAGAGTCACACCCTGCAACAGCTTTGAGCCAGCCAGTGAATAAAGTGTTGTTTTCCCATTTAGTCGGGTACATTTGTTTTCTGTGCTTACTTTTTGGCTGTTCAGGCTTGTAAATGGAAATTGGCAATAAAATACCATGTGCGGAAAACTCCTTTCTCAATTTTGTGTTTGTTTCTTCTCTGTGACCCGGAAGCTATATTTTGTCGAAGGCATGACCCGCCCATCTCTGCCTCTGATTGGCCTAGCGTCAAACTTTGTTCATCCAATCACATTCGCTTTGCTATCCTGCATTCTACGTTGCCACAAGTGCCCCAGTGTGTTTGGCTATTGGCTAGCTAGCCACGTTAGTCAAGTAAAATTCCCTACATAACGTTACAGGTAAGCAACTGCTGTTCAATTTCATGTTTGAAATCATGAACACCTATTTAACGTTCACTTTGGCCATATCGTTGATATTTGTGCGTATTTTGTATCACGGTCTTTGATGTAGCATTAATTATCACAGGCATAATGTAACGAGAAAGTTAGCTGTTTATCTGAACCCAAGTTTCACATTAACATTAACAGTTAGCGTTAAAAAATAAATAATCTTCTACAATCACAACAGGTAGTAACTGCTGGTGTTTCATTCATTTCAATCATTACTTTCTTTCAGTTTGTCTTAGTGCTTTACCCAGTTTTGGAATAGCCTAGTTAGATATACATTTTCTCTATTTGTGTCTAGTAGCTAACGTTACAATAAAATGAACTTGGAAAACTGATATCATTAATCTGCATAATGAGAAACTCACTAATATAAATAGTCAACTCCTGTCTATGCTTGTGCGTTTGTTTTATTCAATGCATGTTTGGCTATTAGTGTATAATATAGTCTACTGTACATAATTGCAGATGGCATTCTCGTAAGAAAAAACAAGGCTAGGCTACGGCGGGTGACACTGAGTGGCTCTACCGGGACGTCTGGTGTGGCCATCCAGTGAGGAAAACGGCCTGCTCCTTCAAGTCATCCCTGGACTGTCTACAAATGGTCCAGCTGTTGACTAAGGCCACGTCAGAATGCTTTGGAAATCATGTCCAGAGCGCTCCCAAAGTGCACACAGCATGTATTTATTGCTGCTGAAGAAATTGACATTGATAAGCAGCCTGCCTCTCCAAAAGTTTTACATTTTTCTGCTTGAGGCGCCCAGAGCACTCTGCCAAAAAACACCAGGTGCGGTGCTGGGAAGATCGGAGCGCTCCTGGAGCATCCTTACCTAAGAGAATGAATTGCAGAAAGGCGCTGGCAGCTCAAAAAGACGTTCCCTGTGGACACGGCTGCTTAGTCCAGCAGGACATGTCACATCACATCCATCTTAGCTTCCTTGCATTGGCTTCCATCAAGTTTAAGGTTCAGTTTAAGGTTCTTGTAATCACTTATAAAGGCCTGCATGGTCAGGCACCTGTGTAAATCTGTGACCTGATCCATCCCTACATCACCAGTCAATGTGACTTTGCTCTGTGAAAGATGCTATATAAATACAGTTACTTAGTTAATTACTTACTTAGCTGGATTAAATTTACACCTGGCATTAAAACAGGTCCAGGATCTACATAAAATATGTGATTCCTCCTGTTTAATGCATGCCTAACTATGTCTCTTTTCATCTATCATCTACAACAGGGGTTCCCAAACTTTTCCGACCAAGTACCACTACGTACCAAACCAAATTTCCCAGGGACCACTTCCACTGTGTATACCCCCCCCCCGCCCCCGCCCCCATGAAATACAATTTGCTGATTTAACCATGCAATAGCAGCAGAAAGGTTAAATACCAATATAGCCTAAGGCTACTAGCTGGTTCAAAATGGACACACACACACACACACACACAAAAGAGGACCCCTTTGAAAAAAATAATTCCCTCGCCAAAATTTAGCCTAAATTCGAAGTGTTATTTAGCTACCTTCCTGACAAGCTAGCATGACATGGTTGGTACAAATCAATTCATTAAGTCTTCTAGTTTCATATGCTACCAGAAACTTCACTCTGGCTTTAAAACTGAGCCTGCTGCAGCCTCTGAAAGTAAATGTTCAAAATTGCGACGTTTCCCAAATATCGCAATATTTCCGAAAATCGCAACTGCTCAGGGTTAATGTGTATGTAAAAACTGTTGTCTAAAAAAAAAAAATGCAATCCTCTGGTGGACCACCAGGCGGAGGCCCGCGGACCACACTTTGGGAACAATGTGTATCTACAGTATGATAGTCTGATGTGTTCCATGTTTGTGTTGGGGTCATGCCTATGTTCCCCGGGTTCTATGTTCCACAGGTTCTATGTTCCCCGCTCCTGCTAAAAAGGGTTCTATGTTCCCCGGGTCCTATGTTCCCCGCTCCCGAAAAAGGGTCCTATGTTCCCCGGGTCCTATGTTCCCTGCTCGTATGCGTAAAGTCGGCTAGACTTTTTTTTTATCCCATTTTATCCCCCATTAGTGCTCACTTGATTTCTCAATCCTGGTTGCTACTCCATCCTCTGCCGATCTGGGGAGAGCCGAGACTGGCTCCATGCTTCCTCCGAGACATGGGCAGTCAGCCAGCCGCTTCTTTTCACCTGCCAGAGGAAGCTTCACCGGTAGGACATAGCACGTGGGAGGTTCACGCTATTCCAACCAGTTCCCCTCCCTCTGAACAGGCGCCCTTAACGACCAGAGGAGGAACCACATTAGCAACCAGGATATTGCATGTTTTTGTGAAGGGGGTTCCTATATGAAGGAAACCCCCGGGAGGCACGGGGAGAACATGCAAACTCCACACAGAAAGGCCCTTTTGACGACCCCACCCGAGCGGTGGGCACTCGAGGACATGCGGACGGGCACGCATTCCTTCAGCGTTCACATCGTCCCAGGTGGGAATCGAACCCACGACCTTCGAGCTGTGAGGCGATAGTGCTTACCACTGCACCACCGTACCTCCCTATGGTCCCTCGTCTGAGGCAGTCGTGTAGTGTTTTCAAAGTTGTATAGTCTATCATAGGCTTTAGAGTTTTTCAGGGAGAATTTTCTGTTGCTGACTTACCTGCACACTACCATCATTGTGGGTCAGGGCTCTTCTCTTCTCATCCCTGCTAGTTCCACAACATAAACCCCCCCACAACATAAACATAACCCCCCCCCCCCCGACATTATATTTGGAACTGAAATGTCCACATTTGAATAAAAACTGTCACATGACACAATACAACAAGCAAAACCGCAAATCCTTGCACAGCTACTGTTTCACATTCATATGGATATCCTCTTCCTAAATAACAATAGTTGCGATCAACATGCCAAGTTGTTTGATATAAGACTGAGATATCCTGAGTTTCACCTCAAGATACTGAATGGATGTACAAAATATTACGAACATCTTCCCGATATTTGTTGAAGGCCCTTTTGCACAATCCACAGCTCAACTGTCTCAAAGCATCAAAATCCTTCTTTAGCCTGTTCCCCTCCCTCCCTTCCCCCCATTAACACACCATGCTCTCCCACTCTTCACCAACCCCCCCATCCTCCCCCTGCGTGGACCCGCTCCCCCTAATTGGTCAAATTCCATGAAATTGGACTCTGCTCTTTCTCTGGTCCCCAGCAACGCACTCACCAATCGGAAGTACGGTTCTTGAGATACGTGGAAGCCGTGTTCTGATTGGTCGAATTACACGGAATCTGTCAGTGCACTTTCTTGGCTCCCCAGCAGCGCAAGCGCAAGTTCGAAGTTGATCGTACAAACGGTTCTCGAGTAAAACAAAATTCTGTGTTACCGGTGGCGCTATGACTACTATCAATTGCACTAAATTCAGCACTGCACTCCGCCAGGTCCCCCTAAGCGCACTCCTCAAGTTTGAAGTCAATCCGATGAACGGTTCTCGAGATATGTGAAGGACACAAACAGACAGACATAATTGCCTTTATTAGATAATACTGTATCTCCTCATCCACCTCATTGTACTTCATGAAAAGTGTCCCTTATATTTTGTGTATTTCCTTCCTGCAAATTTCTATAGCTGTCATAGGGGCAGTCAACAGCCAAAATGTACCACTTTTGATGGGCAATTAGGAAATAAAAACATGTGGTCAGTTGTGAAAGACAGACAAATAAAAGCTTTAGTCTTTAGTTTTGCACACACTTCACTGCCTCGACAGATCTCTGTAATGGGCATTGTGGCTACAAATACTTGTCACTTTTGATCGATCACAATGGGTCCAGGACGAAGGGGGCATGTCAGACACAAACAAAACTTACTTTTGCACCCTGAAGATTTCCCTGTTACTTCCCCGTATGTTCTGGCTAAACCCGAACATATGAGGTAATGTCGGGTCTTTCGTAAGATTAATGAGAGAAGCACAGCCTACCGCCCGCTACTTGAGCCTGGCGGAAGGCGCGCAGAATCCCCACAGTATCTATGTTAAACAATACACTGTCAAATAATGAGACAAGATAATTATAGCTGTGAGACAGTGTGAACTCAGGGCGAGCGGAGAGAGAACCCCTTATTAAGAGCTGTGTAATTAGGTGTCAAATAGCCGTGACGTGTGAGTGATGCCTTACCTGTCAACTTTGCTGCTTGTCTTGAGAATTTACATTTAAACTGATCATACACAAACCAGTCTTTCAACAACTGCCCTATCTTAATTTTCTAAACATTTCACAAAAGCTAACAGTGGTTTATTTATACAGTCCAACCCATCACAATGTAGCAGGTTTTGCGCTGTGCATTGTCAGTAAACAAACTATTTCTGACATCAGCGTAGTCAAAAGTAATCCGCTAATCAATCACTTAATTAATTATCTTGTGAATAATTGATCACCTTTCACAACTCACACTTCTTCTCTGATGTTTGTTTTTTTATGTGGCGTTGGGGGGGAAATGACAGGGCAGTAATATATACATTGCCTTAATCAAGCTTTTGATCTTCAGTACAATTCTGCGATAAGTCAATTAAAACTAGGCCTGCCAAAGATGAATTATGCAATAAGTTTATTAAAACATTTATCAGCTGGGCTTATTATAAATGGATGACTTCCAGTGGAAGATGAGATGAACAGGTCACCCGATTGGCATCTCCTTCTCTCTTATTCAACTTGGTTGTTTACCATTTTGCATGGAGATTGTCTTTGATTATGGAGTCCCATATAGTCTGCCTTTTTTTCTTTGCCTTAAACTGCGATGGGTTCAATCCGTGACTGAGCTGTGGCTGTTCCCGGTGGCTTGAAAAGTCCTGCTGTCCTTCATCGTCTGCTTTTATCTCCACTTTTTCCCTCCGCTTTACTTATCAGTAACCCACAAATCCAGATTTGGCCCTCACAGACTGTGAGGCTTGCTGTCCTGGGGGCATGTAGGGTGTCACGGGGCACGCAAATGCCTCCCTGCCTGCAGGAGTTGTCAGTGAAAATGCTCCCACCAAATCAATCTCTCACAGGCCTCCTGAGACATGGGTCTCTTGAGACATCGGGCTGGTCTCACGGGCCTCCTGAGACATGGGCTGGGCTGTGGAAAAAATATCTGACACAAAACAGCTTTGAATGAACAAAACACACAAGTGTTTGGATGCGCAAATTCTGGGCAATTCTAAGTAGAGAAAAGCTGAAATTATTGTCAACCAGCGACTTAGGGATGGGATGAATGATATTTGATATATTGCAACACAAAAATGTGGCCAGAAAAAGAAATCACAAGCCTTCACCCAAATTATAGTATTTGCACTTCGTAATAACATTTTTAAATTGTTCTTTACATTCTATCAAGCCAATGCCATTATTGTTAGAAAGATTTGTACAAATATTTTGTGTGAGATTTGTACATATTCTAAAACATTGAGCTTGCTTGGTTTTGAAATACACATTCTAAAACATTGAGCTAGCTTGGTTTTGAAATACACATTCTAAAACATTGAGCTTCCCTCCCCCCTTTTTATGCTTTCCATATCTTCACTTGGCATTTGCTGTTTGCCCAGCGCTATAAGGCTAAATGTATGCATAAGAACCTTGTTTTTCGTGACATTGCTGCGAACCTCTCAGGCAGCAACACATAAGTCCTGACTGCTCGGGGTGCAACGGGAATCTTAGGGGTCGTCCGGGGCTGTTGTCGCTTAATTAGAACCTTGAAGTAAAAAAAAAAAGAAAGACAAAATGTGGTGGGACAATGACTTAGTAAGTGTTTCTCTCTTTGTTGATTTGATTCTTGGGGGCGTTTTGGAACCTGTTGACACAGATAATTCAGGTGGAGGCCTGGGGGGCTGGCTGAGGGCGCTAAGCACATCTCAGAGCTTCTCTGGAAGAGCTGCCAGCTCCGTCTGCTGGGCTGTGATAATGCAGCTTCCATTCCCCTCTCTCTGTTGTGTGGAAATGTTTCCATTAGCCTCTGACAAGAACATTCCTCTCTGCAATTTACTCCATCTTCTATGTCCATCTTGTTCCTTCCAGAATGCAGATTTAATGCCTGGCTCTCTCTGCCACTCTCTGTCTCTGTCTCTCTGTAGCTCGCTGCACCCCTCCAGCGCTACTGGAATGCTGGGGCGAGATAAAGAAAATGCCCTCTCCGAGCAGGTTTGAGTGTTGTTGTTGTTGGTTTTTTTGCTTTTCAATGACCTTTTTTGTGTGTGCTGTTTAGTGCAACAGAATGGTAACAGTGCCGTTTGAAAGCTCAACACAGTACAGTTTGAACGCCACTTATTGTTTATAGGAGTGAGCCGAGTCCTCGACTGAAACAAGTATCCGGTACAGATTTTACGAGTGCGAGTATCATCCACGTACAATGTGTCAATATCCATACTCGTGATTATGGCTGGGTATTGTTTAGAAAATGACAATATCAGTACCATATGACTTGACAAAGGCCACCATGCAGGCCTAGAGCAGGGATGGGCAACTTTGATGAGAGAGGGCCACAAAAAAAGTCCTCGCTACCAGAGGGCTAGATTTTGCTGAGGGCTGGGGGCCGAACGGTGCCGGCATGATTTGGGGCATTTGAAGCCAGGTTGAGAGGAATAACTCATTTTAAATTAACAGTTGTGATGTTATTATTATTATTATTATTATTATTATTATTATTATTATTATTATTATTATTATTATTATTATTATTATTCAGTCTTAGAGAGAAGGAGCCAGCACTCGAAAATGTCCTTTTGAGGGTTTTTATTCCTGTTTCAAACAACAACGTACGCGTTTCAGCAAGAAGCCTTCGTCAGCGTTGTGCTGTGTAAGGCGGAAAAGGGCATATAAATACAGCCAGACAGGAAGTACAATCAATTAGTATAGAAAAAAATATATTCAAAAAGTGCTTAATGCATCGATGAGATATAATAGAATACAACCCAGCATAGTACACAAGCATTGATATGAGTACAAGGATAGAAAAATATATATATATAATTATATCATATTAGAAGCACAGACCACAGCCTCGAAAGAACGACCTGTTGTCTTCAAAGTGACAGCAGGAGAGAGATAAAAATAAAACAAGGACTGGACTTTGTAAGTATAAATTTAAAATAATAAAATAAACAGTCAAGGAACCAGTCCTGTTGTCTTCAAAGTGACAAGACAGGAAGGAGAAAGCCATGACTGGCACACATGTAGGCTATAGATTTAAGATAGTGACAATTCAAATTCACAAAAACACAAAATACAATATGAGAAATGCTTTTACAGAAAGCAGCCCAACAGTAATTCTTCATTTAGCCCTTTCGGGTGTTCTGACTGGAGTGTGTGGATCCAAAACGCCTCTCTTTGTAATAAGGCTCGGTCCCTATCGCCACCTCTTTTTAAGGGGCTGACAACCTCTATTCCCTGAAACCTGAGTGTACACACATCATGGCCCATATAATTAAAATGTCTAGCCACAGATGTCTTTTCATCTCTGTTTCTAATGCTACTTTTGTGTTCACAAATGCGAGTTTTGAGTTCCCTTCGAGTCTTGCCAACATAAATATTGGAACAGGAACACTTTAACAGGTAAACCACTAATTTAGTTTTACAAGAAATTATATTATTGATGTGGTATTTTTTACCAGAATGGGGGTGGGTAAAAAATTCCCCTCTGATCATGGCATTACATTGAACACAATGTACAATTATTCAGTCTTAACCACCAATATTTGGTCCTTTTCTCACTCACTCCTATGTCACCCTGCAGGGCTTGAAATTAACTTTTTTGACCACCTGCCAATATGGCTGCTAGATTTTAAAGTTACCAGCCAATTAGAATTTCAACTAGCCAAAATGTTTTTCTTGAAATAAACCAGAATATGAGGTAATTTGGTTATGCTTATATGGTTAATTTAAGCATAAGTCAGTAAGTGGCCCAGGATTCTCAAAGCCTGTGTTGAGGGTCACACAAGAACAAAAATGCACTCTTGAAGCTAAATAAATCGAAAAACATAGTTAATTATTTACATTTTTACTTCAATGTAGAACAGTCATTTCTTACACATGAGATTACTTTTAGCCTTTTAGTCATAAAGATTATTTAAAGATACTCCATATTCCAGACTGAAATGTTATAACAGAAGTGGAGTATTGGACAGAATTACATGAACATTTGGACACTTATTCAGCGGGTATCTTACACTGTAAAAAAATATACCCTATATGTATATATGTATATATATATATATATATATATATATATATATATATATATATATATATATATGTCAGGACCGGTGTTGGACATGTGGATCTATTCGCGGGTAGTTGAGGGCCACGGGAAACTTGGTAGGTCTTGAGAAGCTGGGGTGTTGTGGAACTTGATGGCTGGGGCTGCACAGTTCGAGGTCTGGGAACGGTCGCAGAGATTGCAGGAGTTGCAGGTTGCAGATGTTGCAGAGATTGGTATGATCCTTGACGTGAATTTATGAATCACTCGCGAGGACCTGCAGGAACAGGCCCTTATAGATGTGAATATGACATCACCTGTGTTATGACATCACCAGCGAAAGGCATGAAAGACGCTTATGAATCATGACATCATCAGTGATTGATGACATCATAGTAGGAATGACGACGTCAAAGTAGGAATGGTGACGTCATCCTAACAGTACCCTCCCCTCAACGGACGTCACCTGGCGTCCAATGAGGCCATCAAGGATGGCATCTGGGAGACAAAAAATCCGTAGGTTCTGGTGGAGGTGCTCTTCCGCAGGTGGTTAGACGCAGGTGGTTAGGCCCCAAAGGGGGTGTAAGAGAGTGAGGTGCTCTTCAGCAGGTGGTTAGATGCAGGTGGTCAGACCCCAAAGGGGGTGTAGGACAGTGGAGGTGCTCCTCCCTAATACAGGATATCGAACCCATAGATGGACCGATACGTAGATAGAACTTCCACCGGGTCCGGTGGATCCTCTGGGGCCGGCCATCCCCCGGGGCACGATCCAAACACGGGAGGCTGGGGGCCATCAAAAGGGTCAAATGCCGCCGTCTCCGAAGGCAGAGCCACAGGGGGATCTGACTCAGCGAGGCCTGCCCTCCCGACCTGTAGTTTGGGGAGGTCACCCACCGTCTCCTCCTTTAAACGCCTCTTATTTCTTCTTGCTCTTGACCGAGGGCTGACGACACTACGGGAGCCTCCCAGCATGAGGCTGGAACCTACGTGTTGGTCAGGGACAGGAATTGGCTGCTGCTGGGGTACGGGTTCAGACTCGGCGAGGGGAAGGTCCACAGGTTGTGCCTCAGGTACGGGTTCAGACTCGGCGAGGGGCAGGTCCACAGGTTGTGCCTCAGGTTGTGCCTCAGGGCCAGCAGACTCGGAGGCCCCCTGCGGGGGGACGGAGCCGATCTGCAGGCAGCGATTGAACTTCCCAATGAGACGATCGACAGTCCTCTCCAACTCGTTAACCCTCTTGGAGACACACTGCCACTCCTGGGTCCTGCAGGGAACGCTACCCAACCGTACAGATTCTTCGGCTGGACACGTAGAGTCTTGATCCACTGAGAGTACCACGGGCCGGCGAGCGGTGGGACCACTTACTGGACGCCGGGAGCAGGAGGAGAGGTAATGCCCGGCTCGACCACAGTACAGGCAGCTCCGGGTGTCCAAACGGCGCTGCCTCTCCTCTGGTGTGATGCGAACCCTGCCGGTCAGATCACGGTACAGATGGCTGCTGGGACTCAAATGTGGGTGCCCCTGCTCTGGAATGACGCGAACTCCCCCCCAGAATATGCCCTTAGCAGCTGGGGGCGGCCGAGAGGCAGAGCTAGAAGCAACGGCCGCTGTGGACGGGGGAGTAGCAGGTCTGGAAACCTCCGGAACGGCGGTGCGCTCGAAAGCTGGGGCAGGAGGGGCAGAAGGCTGCGGAATGGCACCCTGGGGGCCTAGCCCGTCGAGACGATCTAGCCGGCCAATCAAGAGGGTGTGCCGATCAGCGGCTTCGGAAGCCAGAGCCTGGATTGCTTTTTCCTGGTGGGCAATCAGGCGTCTTGACTCAAGTGCGAGGTCTCGCAGAGGCTGCGGAATGACACCCTGGGGGCCTAGCCCTTCGAGACGATCTAGCCGGCCAATCAAGAGGGCGTGCCGATCAGCGGCTTCGGAAGCCAGAGCCTGGATTACTCTTTCCTGCTGGGCAGAGCTAGAAGCAGCTTGAGCAATCAGCTCAAGTATTGTTTCAAACCCCTGTCGGGTGGCCGAAGGCAGGTCTCGCACCCACCAAGGGTCTTCCTCCTTGATCGGTGGAAATCTATCCGCTAAATCCATTTCGGAGTGATTCATACTGTCAGGACCGGTGTTGGACATGTGGATCTATTCGCGGGTAGTTGAGGGCCACGGGAAACTTGGTAGGTCTTGAGAAGCTGGGGTGTTGTGGAACTTGATGGCTGGGGCTGCACAGTTCGAGGTCTGGGAACGGTCGCAGAGATTGCAGGAGTTGCTGGTAGCAGAAGTTGCAGGTTGCAGACGTTGCAGAGATTGGTATGATCCTTGACGTGAATTTATGAATCACTCGCGAGGACCTGCAGGAACAGGCCCTTATAGATGTGAATATGACATCACCTGTGTTATGACATCACCAGCGAAAGGCATGAAAGACGCTTATGAATCATGACATCATCAGTGATTGATGACATCATAGTAGGAATGACGACGTCAAAGTAGGAATGGTGACGTCATCCTAACAATATATATATATATATATATATATATACCTGTTTTTTTTATACCAATACCTTAAAGTTATACCGATACAAATAGAGTACTACTTCATTCAATACCTTTTTTTAGCCATACTTTAAACATTTTGGTGGCATCCGGGCACACTGAACTGCCACCACCAACAACAACAACAACAAAAAGCTTGAGCCACACTAAACCCTGCCCACATTTGATGTAAGCCACGTCGCCTCCGAGTACAGATACGGATACAGATAGTTTAGTCGGTTAAACAGATACAGATAATGGTGTACTCGCTCATCCCTACTTGTTTTCCAAACATGTCCACCGACACAAGCACATCTGGAAATTGATGTGACCTTTATTTGCATTACTAAGCTCATCAAATTTGAACAATAATTCACACATCTCTCTCACCCCCCCCCCCCCCCCCCCCCCCCCCAACACACACACACACACACACACACACACACACACACACACACACACACACACACACACACACGTCCAGCTGAAACTAATGTGGAATATTTTGGCAAGCACCTGAAATGAGAGTAATGCAAATCTTATGTATTTTTGTAGCATAAACAGGAGCGGTGGCCAAAAGGCTAAGAGCAAGGCAATAATTCAGTCAGATGAACACAGCACAGTGGGGGGAGGGGGACAGAGAGACATAGGAGGCCATACAAAGGATTGCATTTTGGCTACTCTGCACTGGTTGGCCATTATGAGACAAATTGTGCTCCTCTGTGACTGTGAATGATGTTGCTTACAGTGGATGGGTTCCTGAAGCTCTGTCCGCTTGAAGAGCCAGTGGAAATATCAGATTGTTTTAAACTCTAATGCCACAAACATGAGTTTGATGTTATGCATATGGTTTGGTGGCAAGGGCCTTTGGCAATGTGGACTGGGGACTGTCTAATAGAGCATGAAATACTGGCAAAGTGGCAGTATTTCTTTTGGAGTTAATATTATGTGAAAAGGTAGTTAGTTAGGCCTTAACAAACACTGAGACATTCAGATTACTGTGCTTCAACAATTTGTACACACTTTTAAATCTAAAGGACTAAAGTCTTAGTCCTGTGTCTCTTGTTAGTTTTTTATCATATTAGTCAACCTCATCCTGTCTTTATTTCATCAGGTTTTAGTCAACTAAAAGTTTGAGCATTTTAGTCTCATCTTAGTCAAACAAAACTGTAACTATTTTAGTCCGCCCATGGTGCGCCGCTGCTGAATGCATATAGAGATAACACTGGTATATCACCCTGGGATAGCACGGATGGAAAGACCTCGTTCCAAGTCATCCGACTATGGGCGGACATGCTCCCTATTACCCAGTCCAGGCCTGATTCTAACTGTCCAAAACGTCGATCACACATCTTGACCCCCCCCCCCCCCCCCCATCTTTGGCAATAAACTGATATTAGCCTACAGCTTATTTAAAGACCTTTGCTTGATTTTATGTGATAGCACAGCACCCATCTGTGACCAGTTTGCACACACCATTTTGCTTCCCCCCCTAAAAGGCTGTTGGTATGAAAAATGGTGTAAGGACAACTGACAACCATTACTGAGCCTATTGATAGCCATCTTCCACATTCTTCCTTCCCATCGAAATCTAAGCTCCTCTGAATGTAGTTTATCTTCACCGAGAAGTTTATTTCATTCAAGAACACTCTCGTCATAGATTTAACCATTTATTGCATACATGGAAATACAGTTATGTTTGGTTTCCTCCCTGAACCGGCCCAGCAGCATGCTACCTTGAGCAGGGAGGGCAGCAAAATCCCCCATTGGGATACAAGATTCCAGATTAATTTAAAGCCATAGTCAGTAACAGAGGAAGTCTACAGATGCAGTCACTCCTGTTGTGCTCGCAGGAGCTGGTTTGGTTATGAAATATGATTATTAATAATTATGAATTATTAATATTCATAAATTTATTAGATTTGACAGAAAATATTGTATTCTCTGTAAGATTCGGGGCACCACTGTAGTTAAGGCTACAGACCTGTCTAAATGTCAAGTTATGACTATTTTAGACACCAAACCAAATTGTCATATCAGTCTCATAATGATATAATGTACATTGTACAGTTAATTGAAGGTCAAAGTTCGTAAGCTTCTGTCACAGATTTCCACAGATAAAATACCTCATGAATAACAACGAAGATTCATATAATTATGTAATAAAAATATTTAATAAATCACAATATCAATTGACATTAACATAATGATTAAAATATCAGTTCATCACATTTACTTTTACGACTAATACTCTACCACATCTATAGCTAATCCCTAATATGAATAACATAGTATCACTGTGTGCGTGTCTGTGTGTGTGTGGGTATGTAGGTGTTAATTAGCATGTGTGTGTGTGTGTGTGTGTGTGTGTGTGTGAGAGAGAGGAGGGGAGGTTCGTTCAGCCTGTCTCTGTGAGGTAATCACGGGATTGGCTGAGAGGCGGTCTGGTCGTGTGAAGACCGCCTCCTTTTCAAAATGGCGGTTTTGCCAATTTTGTGGAAGATCGAGAGGGAGAGCGACGGGGAGAGAGAGAGAGAGGGAGCAGGGGAGAGAGAGAACACGCTGGTGGCCTCAAATTCTCACAGATCGCTAACCGTCACATACACAGTAATCGTAATCAACATACATGATGGCATTTTAACCACTAACTCTGCCCAGACCATTGAACCATGAATGAACTCTCACGTGGGTTCCACTCTGTTGAGCGGGATCCTGTTGGTTAGGGAGTGGTCCTACGCGCGGTGGGTTCAGGCGCAGTGAGGAGGAGGTTCGAGGTTGGCTGAGTTGACGCCGGGGCTGACGTGCAGTTCTCTCTGTTCGTGGCAGAGCAGTGGGTGGCTGCGCTCTGTGGCTGGCACCACGGTGGGTCTTTTGCGTCCTTCGTCGGCTGTTGGTTCTGCGACTGGGGCCACGGTGTGTCTTTTCTGCAGCCGTTGGTTTGCCCTGCTGCGGTGTGGCGTTCTTCTTCTTCTCCTGCACGTGCAGTGCGCTAGGAGGGTCGTCGTCAGGCGGTCTTGCCTGGAAGCTTAGTCAACAGCTGGGCGTTGTGCCGGGCTGTGGCAAGTCTGGAAGCGTAAGGGGTTTTTCCCTGCGACTTATAACGCTAAACCGACTTAAATTAAACTGAGATTAAGTAGAGCTATCTCAGTTACGCATGCTATGTCTGGTGGGACTTAAGGCCTTTGGTAGGCGATCCCTGGGCCTGCTGTGGGTTCGGAGTCCTCTGGTGGCTGTGGTCAGGCCTGGTTAGGCCTTTGTTTCAGGGGGTGCAGCGAGCGGGGGAGGGGAGCCGGCTTCTCTGGCCCCTCCAACCCCTGGTTCAGCTGCGCGCGAAAGCTTAGTTGAGACTCAAGTTAAAACTGCTTTCCAACAGTTTTGTTGGAGATCGCATATTAAAATGAGCATGCATGGTGGGCCAATCACATCGTTCGGTGAGTTGGGCTGTGCCCAGCCTACTTTGTGTTATTTGAGTGGGCTCAACCCATTCTGTAAGTTCAACTGAAAGGTCTCTCTGTTCACCTTTCGGTTGCGGGGGGCACTTGGTCTTTGAAGCTCAGGGAAGTGTTAAACGTCCTGGGGGTTGAGGGATAAAAACAATGGCAAGCCCTTCGAGGCTCTGCATCCAGCTGTGCTGGTATCTGTAGGGCGTGACACAACCATTTGGTTCTCTCTGTCTTCACCCCGAATGTGAGGCCATATCCAAACACAGGCAATACACTCAAATGTCCCACATTCAACATATAAGTAATACAGTCCAGTCCATAATGTGTCGATCACAACATCCCCCCTCCTCGTCTGTGGACTGCTGTCGACCTGCGGTCCGCAGCGAGGATGAAGGGCTGTACAGTCAGTTTGTGGTAACTTTCGGTCACCATGTCCATCTGTTGTGGGATCAAATTGTCATATTCGATATAGGACGTTCATAGTTCATCATCGGTTCAGGTTTGGTTCTGTGCAGACTTGGCTTCTGGGCAGATTCCTAACCATACCTAGACTCATTACCATACATTACATACACAACATCATTTCAAAATCAACAGGGTGAACAGGGAAGGGCAGGAGGAGAGAAGGAGAGAGAGAGAGGGTGACAGGGTGTGATTTTGAATGTGTGCTGCATTCCAGCAGTGTTTGTGCATGAGTCTATGTGTCTATATGTAACTATGTGCCACGCTTTGTCCTATTCGTCTGTGGAGGGCCTCTGGTGGTTTGAATGCTCACCCTGCCCGTCAGGCGTCTGGCGCCCGTTCGGATGTCTAATTGAGCGGAGCGCCTAGGGCGCTGAGGAGGCTCACACCCTGCGGTGCGACCGTGATGTCTCAGTGGGCAGCAACTACCGCCCTTGGCTCTGTCTGGCAGAACCGGGTGGTCTGGCCTGCGTTGTGAGCGTGTGCGTGGTACCGTCTCTGGGTCCGCACACACGCGGTGGGTGGGTTGAAACTGGCCATTTCTGCTTTTTGCTTCAGTTTCCACCTCCCATGCTATTGAGGCGGTTTTGAGGACCGTGCGCATGCTTCGGTCATACCAACGTGCGTCTAGGGCTACGGCTGGGCGCACCGAGTCATGTAGACCATCTAGGTAAAGTTCCTTGAGACGTGGCACGTCTCCTTGATCCGGGCCATTTCTACCTTGATTATAAATTCTCTTCAACCGTCTGAAGTAATCCCTGGGATGTTCCTGGTAGTTCTGATTGACGTGTAAGGCCGCGTTCCTCCCCGCCGCTGGCAACTGAGAAGAGATGTACTCTTCGCCCAAGGCTTCGCGAAGCTTGTCAAAGTCATCTCTGATATGGGAAGGTTGCATTTGGATAAACGCACGCACATGCTTTGAGCTCATGTTCCATATTAGTTGCGCTTTCTCTCGCGGCGAGGCGTGTGGCAGAGCCCGCGAACCACGTTCGACTTCGTTGAGATAATCGGTCAAGTGTACCTCGTGACTGGCGGGATCGAACAAGTCAATGTCGTTTGCGATTGACTCCAGTAAGTGATAGCGTGACTCTGCTTCTCGGAGAGAGAGTTCTGAATCACTCTGTTTTGGCAGTGGAGGCTGCAAGAATGAGTGGCCGTTTGCCCGATCGGGCACCAAAGCGCGACTAATATCATCATGCCGGGGGTCCCCCCTTTCGGGGGAAGGTGTCGAAGAGCTGACTTCCTGTTTCCTTGGTGGACAGGAGCTAGAAAATGAGTGAGGCTGGATAGCCTCTTGTGAAAAAGACCTAGCAGGATCTGACTCAAATTACGGTTTATAATGCACAGGGCGGTAGTCGATCGACTCGCCACGGGCGTGGTAAATGGTAAGTCGGTAAGACACACGTTCCTCCCTGCAGGGGGTTGCAGTGTGGATCGTTTTGTCATAACCGGAAGTGGCGCTGTCAAGTCGTTTGACTGTCAGCGGTTTGTGCTCTGAGGTGGAAGTCAGAGCTGGATGAAAGCGTGAATAACGTCTGATTCTACACGTAGGTTGCTCGGATGAATGACTGACTGGTATGTCAGAAGCATGGAAGTCGAGCTCGGAATCGGATGACGACTGCTGGGCTGAATAGCCTGAATCAGTTTGCTCGTTGTGAGAGCGGTCTCCCCCCTTTCGCGGTGTGGTGTCGCGATGCCTAGCGGCGCGGCTGCTTGGCAGCGCGGGCGCTATGTGGTGTGCGGGGGTCTGATTCAAGTCGAGGGTTGGTCTAGCCCTAGGAGGCGTGTCAGCCTCCGGTTCCGGCGGGGTTAAGGCCTTCTGGTGCTCTCGCTGCTTGGAAGCCTTGGCTGTTTGCCGTGCTATTACTGCTCGGGTGGTCACCGACACCATGGGTGGCTCAAGAGGGATGTAGGTCGTTGGACCCACCTGATCTGCCGGTGTTTCCTGGCGTCCCGGTTCTGGTGGTGAAGCCGGGGATCCGGTCTGCACGCCTTTCTGGCTCTGTTCCAGCCGGGAAACTTCTGTACGCAGTCGGGCTAATTCTGTTTGGCAGACCTGGGCTTGTCGATGCAGGCCCAGATTGGCCCGTAGCGTAGCTTGACAGCTGTTGCGCAGTCTGCCTATCTGCGTCTGGTAGACAGTGGTCTGCCGCTGATGCGCAGCGTCCTGCACATGGAATCTGCGATTTTGCAGAAAGAAAAGAATTCCCAATGGAATTATTAGGACCGCTAGTGTTAGCATTACAATGCTAAATTCATCTGCTCCTCTGGTCGGAGGACAGGTAACATAGGCAACTACAGCTTGCAAGTCTGTGTCAGCCATTTTAAGGAAAGCTTCAGCGCTGACCATCTTGTGGCAGCGCGGACTCATGGTGATGAGTCAAGCAGCTGTTTTACTGCTGTCAATTTTAAGCAAAGGGTGTGTGCACTCACCGTGTTGCTATGGCATCAATGCCGTCAATGCCCACATATTCTAATTCTAATTAAAGAATGGCCCAAATGTGACAGTCTCTCTGTGAGTTAGCTGCCAATTGCATGCAGTTAGTTGGACAGCTGTCACTGCTCATGTCAGCTGTCAGTGTCATCAGGTGCAGGTGTCTGCCTGTCTTTCGCATGCAAATTCACTGTGACTGGTGGTCACAGGCTTTGTTTACATTTTGTCTCTGGCTGTTGAGAGCCAGGGTGAATGTTTTTGAATGCTAATGTGGGGGGGGGGGGGGGCAGCCTGACTTCCTCCCCCCTTTGCCGGTGTGGCTTTCAAATTAGCATCAAAGGTTCCACTTTAAAATGCGCAGCACTGTTTGTTTACACTCTGTTCAAGTCACTCTCTCATAGATGGAAATTTTCTATCTCTCATAATTTAGGTTGAAGGCACAGTGGGAAACAGTGTGTTAACTGTGGTTTCTAACATAAAAATGGAATCAAGGATTTTAAACTGAGCTGTTGTCTTTGGGACTGTTTTGCTCAGAAATATTAAATACAAATCCTAACTTGTGTTAAGATTATGGGAAGATTCCATATTTTATGATTAGAGTTCCTTTAGTGTCTTCTGACGGATGTGATTTGCTTGGCAAAGCGCTATAGAAAACCTGATTTTGGAAAAATTTGAAAATTCTTGATTTTTCAAAAATTTATGAATTTTTATTATTCATGCATATCATATCTGTGGAAATACTGATATTAGAATCCTCACACGGGGCACCATTTATGTTGTGCTCGCAGGAGCTGGTTTGGTTATGAAATATGATTATTAATAATTATGAATTATTAATATTCATAAATTCATTAGATTTGACAGAAAATATTGTATTCTCTGTAAGATTCGGGGCACCACTGTAGTTAAGGCTACAGACCTGTCTAAAAGTCAAGTTATGACTTGTTTAGACACCAAACCAAATTGTCATATCAGTCTCATAATGATATAATGTACATTGTACAGTTAATTGAAGGGTCAAAGTTCGTAAGCTTCTGTCACAGATTTCCACAGATAAAATACCTCATGAATAACCACCAAGATTCATATAATTATGTAATAAAAATATTTAATAAATCACAATATCAATTGACATTAACATAATGATTAAAATATCAGTTCATCACATTTACTTTTACGACTAATACTCTACCACATCTATAGCTAATCCCTAATATGAATAACATAGTATCACTGTGTGCGTGTCTGTGTGTGTGTGGGTATGTAGGTGTTAATTAGCATTTGTGTGTGTGTGTGTGTGTGTGTGTGTGTGAGAGAGAGGAGGGGAGGTTCGTTCAGCCTGTCTCTGTGAGGTAATCACGGGATTGGTTGAGAGGCGGTCTGGTCGTGTGAAGACCGCCTCCTTTTCAAAATGGCGGTTTTGCCAATTTTGTGGAAGATCGAGAGGGAGAGCGACGGGGAGAGAGAGAGAGAGGGAGCAGGGGAGAGAGAGAACACGCTGGTGGCCTCAAATTCTCACAGATCGCTAACCGTCACACATACAGTAATCGTAATCAACATACATGATGGCATTTTAACCACTAACTCTGCCCAGACCATTAAACCATGAATGAACTCTCACGTGGGTTCCACTCTGTTGAGCGGGATCCTGTTGGTTAGGGAGTTGTCCTACGCGCGGTGGGTTCAGGCGCAGTGAGGAGGAGGTTCGAGGTTGGCTGAGTTGACGCCGGGGCTGACGTGCAGTTCTCTCTGTTCGTGGCAGAGCAGTGGGTGGCTGCGCTCTGTGGCTGGCACCACGGTGGGTCTTTTGCGTCCTTCGTCGGCTGTTGGTTCTGCGACTGGGGCCACGGTGTGTCTTTTCTGCAGCCGTTGGTTTGCCCTGCTGCGGTGTGGCGTTCTTCTTCTTCTCCTGCACGTGCGGTGCGCTAGGAGGGTCGTCGTCAGGTGGTCTTGCCTGGAAGCTTAGTCAACAGCTGGGCGTTGTGCCGGGCTGTGGCAAGTCTGGAAGCGTAAGGGGTTTTTCCCTGCGACTTATAACGCTAAACCGACTTAAATTAAACTGAGATTAAGTAGGGCTATCTCAGTTACGCATGCTATGTCTGGTGGGACTTAAGGCCTTTGGTAGGCGAGCCCTGGGCCTGCTGTGGGTTCGGAGTCCTCTGGTGGCTGTGGTCAGGCCTGGTTAGGCCTTTGTTTCAGGGGGTGCAGCGAGCGGGGGAGGGGAGCCGGCTTCTCTGGCCCCTCCAACCCCTGGTTCATCTGCGCGCGAAAGCTTAGTTGAGACTCTAAGTTAAAACTGCTTTCCAACAGTTTTGTTGGAGATCGCATATTAAAATGAGCATGCATGGTGGGCCAATCACATCGTTCGGTGAGTTGGGCTGTGCCCAGCCTACTTTGTGTTATTTGAGTGGGCTCAACCCATTCTGTAAGTTTAACTGAAAGGTCTCTCTGTTCACCTTTCGGTTGTGGGGGGCACTTGGTCTTTGAAGCTCAGGGAGGTGTTAAACGTCCTGGGGGTTGAGGGATAAAAAACAATGGCAAGCCCTTCGAGGCTCTGCATCCAGCTGTGCTGGTATCTGTGGGGTGTGACACAACCATTTGGTTCTCTCTGTCTTCACCCCGAATGTGAGGCCATATCCAAACACAGGCAATACACTCAAATGTCCCACATTCAAACATATAAGTAATACAGTACAGTCCATAATGTGTCGATCACAACACTCCCGTCGTGACACATTTCTTTCAGTACTGTGTCCTTGACGTTGCGGTGCCGTTTTTGAGATGGTTTGAGATGTCAATAATGGCATTCAACCACTAGGGGCGCACATAGTCCATAATGTGTATCTCACTGTAGCGAGCAGCTTAAAGCCTTGGCTTTGCAGGGTCCTATAGCCTGCCTAGCACTGCAGGTATCAGTCCAGAAGTAGCATGGAGTGTTTAATGCAGTTTATTTTTAATGTATTGTTGAGAGAGCTGAAGTTTCAATTGATTTTGTATGGACAGCACTCTATACACACAAACACGGACTTGAAGCAGCAATTTGACCTTTCTTCTAAGGTAAGGAAATCCACTCATTGGAAAATGTAGCCATATATATATATATCAAACTGTCAGTCATCACTGAATATTTGGACTCTGTACATTGATCAGATGGTACATTGAGATTCAGTCCTTCTATAATGCAGTTTATAGGAGAATGTTATGGCTTTAAATAATACTTTTATAAGACATCTTTCTGGACTCCTGGTTTCAATTCATTTGGTTTATATTAGCTGTTATATATATTATATTGCGGAGGAGTGGTAAATTCCATTCTATAACAATATACAGTATATACCGGTACACACACACACAGACAGATGTACTGTTGCATCAGGTGACAGACAGCCTTGCATCAGGTGACTGCAGACAGCATATTCATTGCATTACCCCACCGACGTTATTATTTACCAACCTTCTGAAAGCCCCAAATGAAGGTCACATATCTACAAGTGCGCCCAGCATGTGGCATGTGACATATCTCTGTATGGCTGATGCCGGGGCCTCATCCCCCATCAAAGACACTGCAATATTAATGTGGCTCAGAGCCATTTGTGATCAAATACGCAGCAACGTGAATGACAAACATAAAGCTGCCCCCCCCCCCCCCCCTGTTTGTCGCGGTATATCAAAGGATGTAAGTTCACCCAAAAATGGAAGTTCAGTCGTTATATCTACTCAACCCCATGTCGATAGATTCTAGAAGGTGACTTTTTTCTTTAATCCATAGAACAGTCCTGGAGTTTCACAGCAAAACACTGTTGCAGCATTCTCCTAAACAATTGAAGTGAATGATGACCGATGATGATGACACGCATAAAATGGCTCCATACTGGCTCCAATCTGCCATGGGCGAAGTAACGCCATTCACGCCGACACCGTTCTTAGCTGAAATCTTGTAGCCATGAAAGTGAAAGTGAAAACAGACTTTCAGCTCATTACTACAGTGCAGATTTAGGCTAAAAACACAGTGTAAATGGCGTCTTTTCAAGTCAACTTGGAATCTCGGGGCTTGTTCAGCAGTAACCCCACCCGGCTTCACCATCTACAGAGCTGACAGATCGGCAGCACTGTCACATAAGTCTAAAGGAGGGGGTATCTGCTTCTTGTTCAACCAACGTTGGTGCAACAACATCACTGTCCTAGCCCAGCATTGTTCCCCCAATATCGAATACCTCAGTATAAATGTCAGACTGTCATTCTATGTCATTCTACCTGCCAAGAGTTTTTATCCATCATACTAGTTGGTGTTTACGTACCACCTCATGCTAACGCTGACACAGCGATCAATGAGCTAGCACAGCACATTTCCGCAACTGAAAGCTCTCCCCCCGATTCCACCGTGATAGTTTTGGGGGATTTCAACCACACCTGCCTGACTACCGAGCTCCACAACTACACTCAACAAGTCACATGTCCAAGCAGAGAAAACAAAACATGATGCTTACCGTGCCTTTCCCCGTGCCCCTCTGGGAAGATCCGATCATGTAATGCTGCTGCTTGTCCCCGCATATAAACAAAAACTGAAATCCATCAAACCGAACAATAACTGTCAAATCCTGGACAGAGGATGTCATCGAGTCATTAAGGGCATGTTTTGAATGCACAGACTGGGATTCCCTCACCGCGTCATGTGACTCCCTAGACGAACGTACTGACGTGGTGACGTCATACGTCCACTTCTGTGAAGAGCTGTGCATTCCCTACAAAACTAGGTAAATATTTGGAAAAGGGAAACCCTGGTTCACCAAATTAATACAATTATTACGCAAGAAGAAAAATGCAGCTTACATAAACGGAACGGTTAATCAATACAAATCAGCAAAATACGAACTAAGGTCGGCAATAAGGAAAGCAAAGTCATCATATTCAATAAAACTGGAACAGCAGCTCAAATCCAACAATTCCAGAGAAGTCTGGAAAAACCTGCAAAAAATGACTACTACTATGACTACAAACAGCGCACTATTCCCATACCCAGATTTACGCAACAAACTCAATAAGTTTTATGCATGTTTTGACAACCCATGGACCCTCCCACCTTTGCCCCCCACTTCACCTTCCTCAGTGCCGTTCACCATCTCGGAGGAGGAAGTCAGAGTGGCCTTCAAAAAGCTAAATAAAAAGAAAGCGGCTGGGCCAGACCACCTTAGCCCTGCTCTACTCAGCCACTGTGCAACACAGCTGGCCCCAGTGTTCACCTCCATCTTCAACACCTCCCTCTCTCAATGTATAGTCCCACAGTGCTTTAAATCATCCACCATCGGTGCCATGGCACGAGTCCGATACCTCACGAGTCCGACACCTCACGAGTCCGAAAAAAGAGGCTAACTTCCCCCAGACCCTAACCCAAAACCTAACCTCTCCCACCCCCACGCCTAAACCTAACCTCCCCCAGACCCTAACCCAAAACCTAACCTCTCCCACCCCCACGCCTAAACCTAACCTCCCCCAGACCCTAACCCAAAACCATGAGGTGTCGGACTCGTGAGGTATCGGACTCGTGAGGTATCGGACTAGGGGGCAGTCCCCCCACCATCATCCCCATGCCCAAGTCCTCCAAGGCGAGCTGTCTGAATGATTTTAGACCTGTTGCACTCACTTCAGTAGCCATGAAGGCCTTTGAGCACCTGGTTCTAGCACACCTCAAACCCCACACTGCATCTGTTAAAGACCACTTCCAGTTTGCATACAGCACTAACCGATCTGTTGAAGATGCCATCAACCTAGCACTCCACCATACTCTACACCACCTAGACACAGGGGTGGGCAACTATTTTTCATGGGGGGCCACATGAGAAACCCAGATTGTTGCCGGCGGCCGAACAAATATTGTCATGCCATAACCCATGGATGGGCAACTTTGATGATAGAGAGGGCCACAAAAAAATGTCCTCACTACCGGTTTTTGCTGAGGGCTGAACAGCGCCAGCGTGAAAAATTTGGGGCATTTGAAACCAGGTTTAGAGGAATAACTCATTTTAAATTAACAGTTGTGATGTCATTATTCAGTCTTAACCACCAATATTTGATCCTTTTCTCACTCACTCCTATGTCACCACCTGCTCTCCCTGCAGGGCTTGAAATTAACTTTTTTCACCACCTGCCAATATGGCTGCTAGATTTTAAAGTTACCAGCCAATTAGAATTTCCACTAGCCGAAATGTTTTTCTTGAAATAAACCAGAATATGAGTGGGTTAATTTAAGCATAAGTATCAGTAAGTGGCCCGGGATTCTCAAAGCCTGTGTTGAGGGTCACACAAGAACAAAAATGCACTCTTGAAGCTAAATAAATCCAAAACCAACAAGTTAATTATTTAAATTTCTACTTCAATGTAGAACAGTAATTTCTTACACATGAGATTACTTTTAGCCTTTTAGTCATAAATATTATTGAAAGATATTCCATATTCCAGACTGAAATGCTATAACAGAAGAGTATCGGCCAGAATGACATAAACATTTGGACACTTATTCAGCGGGTATCTTGCATGTTGCGTTCAAGTGCACTGTAAAAAAAAAAAAAAAAAAAAAAAAAAAATTGCAATTCCATCGCGGGCCACACAGGCCGCATACGGCCCGCGGGCCGTATGTTGCCCATGTATGATCTGGGGACTGCCCCCTAGTCCGATACCTCACGAGTCCGATACCTCACGAGTCCGACACCTCATGGTTTTGGGTTAGGGTCTGGGGGAGGTTAGGTTTAGGCGTGGGGGTGGGAGAGGTTAGGTTTTGGGTTAGGGTCTGGGGGAGGTTAGGTTTAGGCGTGGGGGTGGGAGAGGTTAGGTTTTGGGTTAGGGTCTGGGGGAAGTTAGCCTCTTTTTTCGGACTCGTGAGGTGTCGGACTCGTGAGGTATCGGACTCGTGCCATGGCACCGTATGATCTAACACTACGCATCCTATTTATTGACTTCAGTTCAGCCTTCAACACCATTCACCCACTCAAACTGTACAATAAATTAATAGCCATGAATATCCACCCAGCCTTATGCAACTGGATCCTCCACTTTCTGCTAAACAGAGAACAAAAGGTCAAAATCGGTCATAATACATCCAACATAGGGTGCGTCCTTTCCCCTCAAATCTTCGGCCTGTACACAAACGACCTCACATCCAACCACAGCTCAGTATATTCAAGTACGCAGACGACACAACAATAATCGGCCTCATCACCAACAACGACGAATCACAATACACGAATACAGTGGACAGCACAGTCAAATGGTGTGCTGACAACAACCTCCAACTGAACACTTCCAAAACAGTAGAAATCACCATCGACTTCAGACGGAAACAAAATACAAAACTCCCGGGCTACATCAACTCCCAGCCAATAACCTCATCGGACTCCTTCAAGTTCCTAGGCACCCATATCTGCAATAACCTCAAATGGCACACCAACACAGACCACATCATTAAAAAAGGACACCAAAGACTATATTTCCTCCGTCAACTAAAAAAGTTCAGAGTGAACAGACGCCCCCTGGTCCGTTTTTACACAGCCATCATCGAAAGCATCATCACTTCATCTATCACAGTCTGGTACGGAAACACGGACAATCACTCACGGAAAAGACTACAACGCATCGTAAATAAAGCCTCCAAAATCACCAGCTCTGCCCTCCCATCAATCCAATCCATTTACCACCAACGAGTCACAAAATGAGCAAAAAATATCATCTCTGACCTCTCCCATCCGGCTAACCATCTCTTCCGTTCCCTCCCCTCTGGTAGACGACTCACTGGCCACCAAATCCACCCGTTTCAAAAACTGTTTTTTCCCCACAGCTATCCGAACTCTGAACTCTGAACATTAACACAAGGACTGCCACTATGCCTATGTGACTCTATGTATGTATTGTCTTGGTCTATCAAAAGGTTGTTGTCTGTCTGTAACTTTGCACTGTCACCGGTCTTATTTGTATGCACTTAATCGTAATGCACTTTATGTAATGTAACTGAGATGCAGTGTCTTTACACCTTGTACCGAAAACAAATACCACCGGCCCTGGTCGTGTGGCAATTCAAGTTCTATTCTATTCTACTCTGTGGAGCCAGAAGGGGGGTATGGGGGTCCCTTATTTATGCCTCCGCCGGCGATAGCCAGGCCGGAGGCATTATGGATTTGGGTTGTCCGTACGTCCGTCCGTCCGTCCGATGTTCGTTAACACGCTATCTGAGAAACGCCTTGACGGAATTTCATAAAATTTGCCTCAAACGTTGGACGCAAGGATGGACTGATTAGATTTTGATGGTCAAAGGTCAAAGTTCAAGGTCACTGTGACCTCACGAACGCCATTCTCAAGTTCGTTGACGCGATATCTCACAAACGCCTTGATGGAATTTCTTCCAATTTGGCTCAAACGTCGACTTGGACGCAAGGATTAACTGATTACATTTTGGTGATCAAAGGTCAAGGTCACTGGCCTCTCGAATGCCAGTTTCATGCTCATTAACGCAATATCTCAGGAACGCCCTGATGGAATTTCATCAAATTTGCTTCAAACATCCACTTGGACTCAAGGATGAACTGATTAAATTTTGGTGGTCAAAGGTCAAGGTCACTGTGACCTCACAAATGTCATTTTCAACCTTGGTAACGCCATATCTCAGTAACACCTTGACGGAATCTCTTCACATTTGACTCACGTTTGGACAGACATGGATGTCGACTGCTCACTTGTTGGCGGAGGCATATAACGGCGGTGCAGTCGTTCTAGTTCTTTTTTCTTTTTAACGTTTGAAAGTTGGTCACCATCCCCTTCAATTATTTAGGAGAATGCTGCAAAATAGGAATTGAGCTCTGACTGCTTGACTCTGGACAGATTAGAAGTCTATACAGTAATACACAAAATTCTCAACACTCATAAATATATAAGTTCTATAAATGCAAATTCTGTTGTGTCCACTGCTTCCTAAAACCTATAAACTGGTGGTTTACTGGCCATTTTGGATTGAGAAGTGCTTGCGTGTGAGCATCATTCAAAGTGATCACGCCAGGGAACAGATGTCCCGTCCTTTGCGGTCTTCTGGAGCTGGCTTGGTCACACTTAATATAGATCCACTGTGGCAGACACTTCACAAGTGTTTGTAGGCTAAGTGCTGGATTTCACCCAGTGTTAAAAGCTTAATCCGCCCAAATGTGTGAAACTGAGAAGTATTTTGTTCACACCAGAAGGAGTAAATTGATTGAGGTTTTGGTGTCAAGCACTTCACGTCGCCATAAGACGCCAAGGTCAATAATGTGACCCTAATGATTTCAGTTCCAGCAAACTGCCACTTTGAAGTTCTTAAGAGCCTAAACCCATGTTTAAGAAGCCTTTGCAAAGTGAGAAGACCAGAAGACCTAATGCTGCTATATACAGTCAACACTATTCTACAGACAATTGGACTCGAGTCATAGGGACTCGGACTCGAGTCGACTCGAGTCGCAAATTTGACGACTTCCGACTCGACTCGGACTTGGAAGGTAAATACTTTAAACTCGACTCGGACTTGGAAGAAAATGACTCGAAACTTGACTCGGACTTGTGACAAGATCAGCCGAGTGCACCAGCTGGGCGTACGCCAGGTTTACACGCTACGTCCGATGTAGAACTCAAAGTTACGACTAACTTAATTTTATGACTAGTGCACCCTGTATGCGCTGCGTCTGTGTATGGAGCAGGCGTAAAAGTTACACCCAAATGCGTAGCTACTCACTGACAGCTGTCTCATCTTGATCTGCGCGTGATGCGGCCGGAATCTTCTCCAAAAATATCGATCGATATGTGCTGTAAATAGACGCATCAGCAATGTAATGCAGTGTAATGTAATCAGCGTCTTGGTACAAGGCTAATGCGTCGGAAGATCTTTCAATTTCTTCCTGACTTCGTCAACTGCCCGCAGTGCGCAGTCTGCCATCGCATTCAGTACTGATTGCACTTGTGATCAAACTGCTTGTGTTGGCGCTGTTAAATTGAGCTGTGAGAACGTTTCTATGCTTTGAATACAACTCTATAAGTTTGAGCTGAGTTGGAGCTGTCTGTCAGCTGTCTCGAGCTGAGAGCTCGTCTGAGAGAAGTGTGTTGCTTGGCAACAAGCACGTATTAACGTGAACGCGTACGTCTGCAGCCTAAATAATCTCTGCCTTGTCATTTTTTCTAACCTGTGACTCGACTTGACATAACCTGTGACTCGACTCGAGACTTGACTTGAAATAACATTGTGACTTGACTTGACTTGACTTGCCGACAAAAGGAAAGACTTGGGACTTGCTTGAGACTCGGGACCAATTGACTTGAGACTCGCTTGGGACTCGGATCAGAGGGACTTGGACAATTGTCTGCTATTCTATATACTGTATGTATGACTGATATCAATTTGTAGTACACATTTACTCACAAAAAAGGCTTAGCTCTCAATGAGCAGAATTTGTTGTGGCGACATGCGGCAGAATTAGCGCTGTAAGTTCGGTTGATGCAGTGGAATACAACAGAGCTTGAATGCGCATCCTGATTGGAAGCACAGCAACACATGGGCAAGGCGGAGGGGATTTCAATAGGGGCGTGTTTGCTGGAGAGTTTATGAATTTGTCATTGGAAAAGACCAGATCTCTGCCTTCCAGACTGTATAACACATCAATTTGATTCTAAATAAGAGTCCCGCCTAGGCCCCCGCCCCGTCCCTTATCAGCCAACATGTCCACGTCAGTCTCCGAGATTTAGCTACGGCTAAATTCCTCCGTATTTAGGTTGGCTGAATGATATGGACATACGCAGTTCCAATAGCTGCAGGCAGCACCTCTTGAATAGTATTTTGTACATAAGCTTTAGCTTACTAGCCTAGGATACCAGGCCAATGCCTTATCCCTGTTAACATGAGACCCTTCTAAGACAGGATTAGTGGGGGAGATAGTCACCGACAAGGGGGGACGGTCCATCTCCTGGGAAGCACCACCGCTAACCCAGCCTTAATTGCATTTGTTTAGATAAGGGAATCACAGCAAAATTGAGTGCTATGATAGCAGCGATGCAGTGCGATGTACTGAAGGCCTGAGTCCATAAGCAAGATATTGTGTATTCTACATTTGTTAATGACTTCTTTATCATAAGCGAGATATCATTCATTCAAATCTGGAGCCTCACTTTACCACACACACACACACACACACACACACATGTATGTCAAATACGCCGAATTTAAAATGCCGAGTTTAATTGTATGTTTAAAGCAGCTACGAGCAACTTTTTCGAATGTTATTAAACAGTATAAATTTAATATCAATGCATCACATCTTACCTCTAATAGTCGACGAGACCAACGCAGAGTAGTCTCGCTTGAACCCCGAGTGAATCGGCCAGTGTAGTCTGTCTGTGGCCAGGGAAGATCAGGAAGTGAAATGAAACGGTTTGCAGCAGCCACTTCGGCCATAACCACAAAATAACTTCCAAAAAACCTGTTAGAATATAACGAGAGATGTTCCCGAGAGTATGCGCGGCGTTCACATTGTTTATGCTATGTTGCTTCACTTTATGCTTATGTTTCACTTCCGGGTTTAGCCGGTCCGGCGGTAGGAGAGAGAGAGAGAGCCCCCTGTTGACGCGAGTTTAGACAGACACAGACTTAATAATCACCTAAGGGAGCAATCTCCGATTCACACGGCTTTGGTCTCAGCTACTATTATAGGTAAGATGTGATGCATCAATATTGTAATTATACTGTTTAATAACAATCGAAAAAGTTGCTCGTAGCTGCTTTAATAAGGAATATGCTATTTGCACCTGTATGTCAAATACGCCAAATTTTAAATGTTTAAGCACGTCTAAAGTATGCACATGACATGTGCACCTATGTGCAGTGAATATGCCACTGTCTCTGACTTGTCTTATCACTATACTGCCTTATTGCTTGTTGTGTCTCTTGTTGTTTTTTTGCACTCATATGCTCTGCTATATTTGTACTATGTTGTAAACGGAGTCCACAGCACAAGAATTTCACACGTGATACTTGTACCATGGAGTGACAATAAAAATCTTGAATCTTGAATCTTGAACACACACACACACACACACACACACACACACACACACACACACACTTTATATATATATATATATATATATATATATATATATATATATAAAGACCGATCTCTCATGGTCAGTGAGGTAGTTTCCCCAGTATCATGAAGAGAAAGAAAGAGAGAGGGGAGAGTGTGAGAGAGAGACAGAGCAGGGAGAGCGCGAGAGAAAACAAAAACAACCTGACTGTCAGGTGTGACCTTCCACTCCTCTCCTAGTCTCCCACTCCTTTATGGGTTAACCATCCTTAATGCTTTATGTATGCCTTGTGTGACACTCTTTGCATAAATGATACCAAATAATTGGGATTTATAAATTATTCATTGTGTATTAATGCAGGTGAAATGGCTTTTTGGCTTGGACTGCTGTCTGTCGTTCAGAAAATAAAAGAGGAGGAGTGGTGGGGGATCATAGATACTTTGCGGGGAGGGGTGGGGGAGTAAATACCGTCAGAGAAATGCATGCAATCAAAATGTATGAGCTACATGCATGGTCAGTGCGGAAAGCTTACTATTATCCATACTGGACTAGTATGCCCCCCCCCCCCCCCCTCCCCACGCAAAAACAGCAGCTCATAAAGTCATTCGAGTTGAACAACTAGTTAAAGCAAGGATGCAGTGCAGACTGTTTATAAAGCATCCTACAGCAGATCCACATTTTTTTTCTTTAATGTACAGTATTTCTTATGTCTTTTTAGCTCTGGATAGAAAGTGTGTTATTTTTTCAGTCAAAAAGTTAAAACCTTTTCACCCACAAATGTGCATTTAAACACCGGAATTGTTCAATAAATGTTGCATGTTTACTACATTATTTGGTGATGGTAACAGTGATACTGGATGATGCCTCAGGCCTTTTAGAAATAGTTTCTAGCAACATCTAAGCAGGAAAAGCCACAGACCGAGGCGGCTGCCCACTGCAGAAAGCAGACAGTGTTGTCTCTACCCACTGGTCTGTGGTGAGGCGGCTGCCCACTGCAGAAAGCAGACAGTGCTGTCTCTACCGACTGGTCTGTGGCAAGGCGGCTGCCCACTGTAGAAAGCAGACAGTGTTGTCTCTACCCACTGGTCTGTGGCAAGGCGGCTGCCCACTGTAGAAAGCAGACAGTGTTGTCTCTACCCACTGGTCTGTGGCAAGGCGGCTGCCCACTGTAGAAAGCAGACAGTGTTGTCTCTACCCACTGGTCTGTGGCAAGGCGGCTGCCCACTGTAGAAAGCAGACAGTGTTGTCTCTACCCACTGGCCTGTGGCAAGGCGGCTGCCCACTGTAGAAAGCAGACAGTGTTGTCTCTACCCACTGGTCTGTGGCAAGGCGGCTGCCCACTGTAGAAAGCAGACAGTGTTGTCTCTACCCACTGGTCTGTGGCAAGGCGGCTGCCCACTGTAGAAAGCAGACAGTGTTGTCTCTACCCACTGGTCTGTGGCGAGGCGGCTGCCCACTGCAGAAAGCAGACAGTGTTGTCTCTACCCACTGGTCTGTCGCAAGGCGGCTGCCCACTGTAGAAAGTAGACAGTGTTGTCTCTACCCACTGGTCTGTGGCTAGGTGGCTACCCACTGCAGAAAGTAGACAGTGTTGTCTCTACCCACTGGTCTGTGGCGAGGCGGCTGCCCACTGTAGAAAGCAGACAGTGTTGTCTCTACCCACTGGTCTGTGGCAAGGCGGCTGCCCACTGCAGAAAGTAGACAGTGTTGTCTCTACCCACTGGTCTGTGGCGAGGCGGCTGCCCACTGTAGAAAGCAGACAGTGTTGTCTCTACCCACTGGTCTGTGGCGAGGCGGCTGCCCACTGTAGAAAGCAGACAGTGTTGTCTCTACCCACTGGTCTGTGGCGAGGCGGCTGCCACTGCAGAAAGCAGACAGTGCTGTCTCTACTCACTGGCAAGCCAAGCTAGGGTTCACTAACCTGTGGCTTTTAAGGATTTTTTGGGGACAGTAAGGATCTGATCAGAATCATCCGGTATTGTTTTCTGTTGTTGCAGTCTGTCACTAGCAGAGGCATAGGTGTATACAGTATGGGCCCTATCTTGGCAAAACTGGTAATTTAACCCTTGCGCGTCTTTACCGCCGGGCGCAGGTGCAAATTGGAGGCATACCAAGTCATCTGCTATTCTCCATGCCCTGCAGAATGGCACCTGCGCGTGGTGCAAATGGGATTTGGGCGGTCTTAACGACCTGCATTACGCAGGTGTCCCCTGCCAATGCCTGGGCATGTCATCAATCAAACCAATCAGATTCCCGTCTCGCATTCCCTGAGCCACCGTGGTAGAGCTGTCGCCTCGCAGTCAGAAGGTCCTGAGTTCGATTCTCGCCTGGGACACTGTGGGCGCTGTGGTTGTGTTCCCCCCCATATCTTCAGTGCCTACTGCCCAGGTGGGGTATCTCGTCGTAAGGGCCTTTCTGTCTGTGTGGAGTTTGCATGTTCTCCCCGTGCTCCCCCAGGGGGGTTCCTCCGTATATAACCCCCCCCACTAAAAACATGCATAAGATCAGATCGTCATCGTCATCCGACCAGTGACGACAACATCCGAAGTCGGTCCCCGGGCGCTGTACGAGAAAGCGACCACTGCTCCTGGCCTGCCCCAGGAGGAAAGGACAAAGCCAGGATGGGTTAAATGCAGAGGACAAATTTCACCGGCCACCGTCAGCATGTGTGTGTTGTGGCCCTCCGTGCATGTGTTGTAATGTGTTGTGTGACAATAAAGACGGGCTGCCGTCTGAAAATCGTTGTTTTAATACAGTTTGCGCCACGCATGCTGTAATTCTCTCCATGCGTAATTTGGACGTCTCACAACAACCATCGCATCATATACCTGTTAAAAACATACCTGTTAAAAAAAGCTGTGATGTGCAGCTTTTAATTGATGCAATTCGGGTTATTTTGTTGACTGGAAAATAGAAACGTGTTAGCAATGGGGAAACGGGGACATTTGATTGACAATAATATTGCAAGTAGGCTACAATCAGTGTTGGGCAAGTTACTCTGGAAAAGTAATTAGTTACTGATTACTGATTACTCCTTAAAAAAGTAATAAAAGTTACTTTACTGATTACTTTTTCAAAAAGTAATTAGTTACGTTACTAGTTACGTTACTAGTTACTTATTTTTTTTACCCCAAACACCTCACACTTAAGTTGTTAGATATCTAGCATGTCACTATTAATTATTTTCGCTTTGGTATTATGGTTAACTCATTGAGTGCCAGCCACTTTTGGTGTGCCAGAGTTTCAGAGCGTTTTCAGTGATTTCTCGAGGCCCACAGAATATTGTGTGATATTACTATGTAAACACCGAACACGCACAAAGAACGATGAGACTCTCTTCTATCATCTGCAAAAAAAGTTTATTGATACCATTTTCCGTTCTTTAGTTATGAGCCGGAGAAGATAGGTTGTTTTGAGCAAAAAGACACGTTTCAATTTAGAATCTGAGATATTCAGCCTTTTGTGAAAGGAAGCATTTCAAGCACATCATTGACTCTGAAGCTAATATTTTCTGATGTAATGACACCTCAAAAATAATTTCCTTCAATAAAAGAGTGAAAACAAAGGAATTTTGTTTGGCCAAATAATATTTTTTAGCTGCAACCAGCAGCGCTGGCCCCTGCGTGCGCAGACCCTACACCTTCTTGCTGGTGTTGATTTACTGCTGGTGGGCATCAGATAGCCTATTCTAGCTTGTTTGCCTGTCTCTGTGCATCGAGCCTGCTGCTGCCTGGGTCTGTGTTTACTGTCAATGGTTGTATGCTGTAGTGCCCTGCGTGCCCCACCCCCCTCCTCCTCCTCCTCCGTGGGAGTGTCTCTGGGGCTCTGCTGCGAGTGCGTTTGCTCTGTGTTTGCTCTGCACTGAAAAGTGCGCTGCACCCGCTTTTTCACAGCCTGTCGCCGGCTCCCAGCTGAGAATAATGTAACTTTTCAGAAAGACGCTGGTGTCGGCAACTAAATCATATGGAGGGGCTGTAGAAGGAATCTCCTGCGCTTCAACCCCTCCACAGAGGGAGGTCGGTGCTCTCAGAACAGGACAAAACAATGTAAACAGGTCAATGGGCCACTTCCAAAAGGACTAACCCAATGAGTGAGCTGGAGCACACGAAGTCACTTAAATAAATTTAATAAAGGTACAAAACTGACGTTTCGACGCGCACTGCGTCTTCTTCAGAGTCAAAATGGAGGTCATATGGAGGGGCTATCGCAGCGGACACGGAGGGGCTCAATTGTGGCAGCAGAAGACTGCTGTTCACAGGCACAGCTAACGCTATGCTTCATGCATATCGATGCGATTTCCGTTTCCCCATTACTTCTTCTCTCTTTTTTCCTCGCCTTTCTCTAATCTGGAGAGCACTGTCGCCACCTAATGGGTCCCTAAAATAGCTTTTACACATTCAACAGCCACCATACTTTCACAGGAGATGGATCTGGCTTTGATCCACGTCCCATCGTCAAAAAACGCAATTGACGAACATACTCGTCCTTGGCACTCTACGTTACTAAACCAATTGACGAACATACTCGTCCTTGGCACTCAATGAGTTAAAAGAAACGCCAAAGGCATTTTAGTTTGAAATTCATTAGGGTGTGTTAAGACTGGCTAGCTTGACACGGGAAAAGATGTGAAATGAAAGAGACAGATAACGTGAGTGTAAAGAAAGATGCTGTTACTGTCGGAGTGGTAATAAAACAACAGCCTCAATGTTTCAAGCTTCGTTGCTTTAAGAAGAACATTTATGATGATCTATCAACATTCCCTGGGCCGTCTGACTATAGGATCAGAAGGCTTTGACCAGAACGTTAGAAAGTAACGTCAAAGTCTACACTTACCCTAAGTGGATCTGTTAATCCAGTGAACTGTTACACCCATATCCATCACGGTTGAAAAGTTTTGCTGCTCGCACATAGTTTACAACGGACAATAACGTTATTTGCATCTTTGACCGAGACAAACTCAAAATAATGGCATGAATACCTCCAGCTTTTGAACGCGTATTTCTCTTCTCCTGGCTTCAGCCTCCATCATGCTGCTTCGGTTTGTTTTGAAGTAACCACACTCTGACATGTCAGTGTCGCACCGCACATACGTGTGCGCTACTGGTCTACCTGAGTCCGTGAGGATTACTTTTTCTTTTCTTCTCTTTTTACATAGAAAACACTGCATTCTGGCGGCGAATGATCTAATGTAGTAACGCAGCGTTACTTGGATTAGTAACTGTAATCTAATTACTGTTTTGGAAATTGTTTTGGAAAAAAAAAGATACTCGTCCTTGGCACTCTACGTTACTAAACCAATTGACGAACATACTCGTCCATGGCACTCAATGAGTTAATGACTCACCTGTCTAAATAAAGGTAAAAAAAAAAAAAAAAAACTAAGTAACGCGTTACTGCCCAACACTGGCTACAATGTCCAAGTTTTCTCAATTCATTTCCCATCCCCTCTTTGCAGCCTATTTGTTCCTGTTTATTTTTCCACAGAAAACCTGGGTCTGGTTGGGGATAATTAGTTTCAATAGAATTTATTTATTTCTCTATCCGTTAATTTTAGCTACTAATGTCAACATCGTTTGAGCATAAAGCCTAACCTACTTAGTAGGCACGGAGCATTCCTCCTGGCTGCCTTTTTTTACTTTCACGTATGCCTTTCTTGCTGCATGAGGTGATTTCCCCCGTATTTTTTTTCATGAATGAGCTGACCATTCGCACCATTCTGGCTTGCCGCTCCTACGCTTTCAGGTGGAGGTGGGTTGCAGGGTAACCTGGCACTGTGACTAGGTCCACTGGCGGAACGAAAGGCTTACAACAATTACCCAACAACCCGCGTTCACAACTTTCACATCGGAGGCGCGGATCTCATTTTCCGTGCACTTTACGGCTTTCAAGGCCGGTGTGAAAGCGGCTAATATCAGCAGCATGTTTGTGGCTCGTAAAATGTGATAAAAGTTTTTCAGTGAATAGTTGATTGCCTCACTGAATAATCTGCTGTTCCACCCCTGCTGAAAAAACCAGCATAGACCAGCATGAATTTCTTGCTGGTCTATGCTGGTTTATGCTGGTTAGTGCTGGTCTGATGCTGGTGGACCAGCATTACCTTGCTGGTCCACCAGCTAACGCTTGCTGGTGAAGCTGGTAAACTACCATGGCCTTGCTGGTGAAGTTGCTGGACCAGCATGGTGAAGCTGGTGGACCAGCATGGTGAAGCTGGTGGACCAGCATGGTGAAGCTGGTGAAGCTGGTGGACCAGCATGGTCATGCTGATGAAGCGGGTGGACCAGCATGGTGAAGCGGGTGGACCAGCATGGTGAAGCTGGTGGACCTGCATGGTGAAGCGGGTGGACCAGCATGGTGAAGCTGGTGGACCTGCATGGTGAAGCTGGTGGACCAGCATGGTCATGCTGATGAAGCTGGTGGACCAGCATGGTGAAGCGGGTGGACCAGCATGGTGAAGCTGGTGGACCAGCATGGTCATGCTGATGAAGCTGGTGGACCAGCATGGTGAAGCTGGTGAAGTTGCTTGACCAGCATGGTGAAGCTGGTGGACCAACATGGTTGTGCTGGGGATTGCTTGACCAGCATGGTCATGCTGGTGGAGGAGATTGTGAAGTGCTCCACAATGGAAATGACCTCCTCTGTACCCTGCTGGTCCATGGCATGGATTTAATTTTAACTTTCGTGGCCAAGCCCAGGTCCCTTTTTGGGGTGTTTTACAAAAGTTAATTGTGTTAGTGTGTGTTAGAGAAGCAAATGAAAATGTAATTAATGTAATGAGAATATAATTAGGCCTATCAAAATCTTGGGGACAATTTTTGCCCCTTGATCATGTTTTTTTGGTGCATTCTGAGATTTATTAGAGCATATTTGGCCTTGCCCCTGGCTAATTTCCTACACTGGATCATACCATGAAAACATACAGTAAGGGGTAGACATCACCTTTTCTGTCATCATGTTTGGTTCAGGAGATTTGATGCAAAAATAATTAGGTTATAGTGGAAAGTAAAATGGCTGCCATGGCAACCATGAGGAAAACATCTAAAAGCAAAAGTTTTATTGGATGGGGGACCCTGGCACAAAATTGGGGGTCTGTGGTCTAGTTTAGGAGACCTTGATGTGAAAAAGTTTGGGAAACAATCTGGCCCATCACCCATCCCCTATGGGTTATAGGGTGGGTTATATTAGCCTGGGTAAACCCAGCCTCCACGTGACCTGCTCTCAGACCTGCTCTCAGTCACTACGAGAGCAGAGCAGGTCTGAGAGCAGGTCACGTGGAGGCTGGGTTTACCCAGGCTAGGGTTATATGCCTTCTTTTTTATATTTTGTATCGTCTTCTGGCCTCCATTGACAGCTTGCCAGATAAAATAAATGGTACAGGGCCAAGTTATAACACAAGCAACAAATAACGCAACACACAAGAAAAAGGTTTTAACCATGCCCAACAAAACACCTTACAGGGTAACAGGCTAATATAACACAATACAAGAGGCTAATGCAATTCTATATCAAGCATAGTCCTTTAAAATAACATTACACATGAATGTATTATTATTATTATTATTATTATTATTATTATTATTATTATTATTATTATTATTGTTGTTGTTGTTGTTGTTGTTGTCATTATTATTATTATTATTATTATTATTATTATTACTTTCAAGCTATGTTATGTTTTCTACTGTAAAGAGGCTTTAATTAAACTCTAGGTGGCCGTGGGTCAGACTAATTTCTGAGGCCAGTTTTCCCATATAGAGGGTATGCACGTGATGTCACAGGCAGAAGTCACTGCATGGTCACGCCCACTGAGTGACAGCAAGACTGATTTTGAATGCAGTAATCACAACAGAGAACCTGCTGAATGTTTTGCCCATAGGTTTTAGGTTTTGCCAGTCCCGATTGAGGGGGCATGTTCCAGTGGGAAAGTGACGTCCGTGCTGCATACCCTCCATTCAATTGGAACTATTTTATGGAACTGAGTATCACTACGCCTCTGATATGCTGCGCGAGACGAGACCATCTCCAAACTTTCGCGCGGCTGGACCTGTCTGCACCATTTGTCAATTGTCAGTACAGCACTCACTGCTCCGGTCTTCAAATAAACTCCAGAAACAACGAACCGGCGGCTTGTGGAGGTGAGTGAAGTAGGCTTAACTTGTGTGTTATTTACTACGACAGAAAGAGGTTATTCACGTCAATTACTTGTAACGGCCCGGCCACATCTACGCGTCGTTTGACGCGGGCTGATGCTGCTGCCCATCCACTTTGTATTGGAACATGCTGCTCGCGTCGCTTGGTCTCCCAGCATGCTTTGCGAGGCGTCGAGCAGCATGTTCCAATACAAAGTGGATGGGCAGCAGCGTCAGCCCCGCGTCAAACGACGCGTAGATGTGGCCGGGCCGTAAGAAGGAGAGGGGCCGCTGACGGCCCGGCCACATCTACGCGTCGTTTGACGCGGGCTGACGCTGCTCCCCATCCACTTTGTATTGGAACATGCTGCTCGACGCCTCGCAAAGCATGCTGGGAGACCAAGCGACGCGTAGCAGGCTTGTGAAGCGACAGTGGGCAACAGAGGGGGCGGGGTGGAATTTGACAAAGTACAAAGCTAGCCAATTGAGCTCGTCCTAGGACCTATCCTACCCTTCCTGTCCTCTTCCACTTCCTCTCTAACACCAATTTTCAAAGAAGCAAAGTAAATCTAGCAGCAGCTAGCTTGGGAGCTAGCTGCTGCTTCCGGATTTCCATGCCCACCAAGCGTCAAGCGTCGATACTGCCAAGCGTCAGCCCGCGTCAAATGACGCGTAGATGTGGCTGCACCGTGAGGGGGGAACACTTTTTTACCGTGATAGAGCGCTGCTCTCACCTTCAGCTCTGTGTGTGTGTGTGTGTGTGCGTGCGCGCGCGCGCCTGTGGTGGCGTTATGGCTGGGTGATAATTCTATATTGTAACAGGCTAGTATTTTGGTTTAGTATTTAGTTTAGTATTTTGGTTCAGCTGTCAATCAAATCTTCATTACAGGATCATTTTCTCTTCCAAATGAAGGCGAAAATGGCGCCTAGTGCCTGTCATCTGGCAGAGTTTCTAGCCCATAAAGTTTATGGCATAAACTAACTACTAACTTGAGCAATTATGCAAACTAAATCAAACGGTAATGTCTAAGAATGCAAAGAAATGTAACTGGCTCGTTAAAACACGCATTCCAGGAATATTATTTACATATAACGATAATGGCGCGCGCCTCCGAGCCTGACAGCCTCCCTGGTTGTCAGGGGTCGTCTCTCGGAGATTCCAGGCGGGCGGGCAGCACCTATGAATCGGATTGTCCGCTCGCCCCGCACGAAGCAGCTGGCTCCCTGGTACTCTGCGGATCCCACTCGTGTAGCATGACAACAGGCTGAATCCCACTGGATTTGGGGGTGGAACACGCCAGGATTGGCCAATCCCAAAGCCAGTCCTCAGAATTGTCAAATCAAATCATCGACACGTATATGGTCCGCCTCTCAATTCGTTTTCAGTGTCTGACGCTCGCGCTGGTGCATTCCGTTCCGGTTCACTTCGACTTTAATGGTGGAGCTGATTTAATTACTGTATAAATATGAAAACAGGGGGAAAGCTCTACCTTACCTGGTATTTGTGATGTGTAAAGTAAAGCTAGAGAAACTGACCCAGACCTTTTTCGTTGGGTTTCACTTTTCAATTGTGCAAATATTACAGTCACTAAACTGTTTCCCTGTAATGCTCTGTAGATCTTGGATGTGCATGAGAAGCCTGGTGATGCCTCCTAAACAGTGTTGGGGGTAACTCATTACAAAAGTAACATATTACATGTAATATATTACTTTTAGCAGTAACTCAGTAATATAACTTATTACTTATAGGATTTCAGTAATATTATACCAGTTACTTTGTCAAGTAACTCAAGTTACAAATTGAGTTACATTTGATTAAATCAAAGCACATATTTAAAAAAGATACAATCATTTCTTAATCAAACTGTGTTTTTATGCAAATAACCAATATAGATGAGAATAACAAAGAAAAAGAATAACATTTAGAATTTTGGATTGTTTACACTGACTTCAAGGCAGTTTAAATACTTTTTCGTGATGGTTCCGTGACGGTGATGTCATTCTGCTGCTGCTGTTTTGGTAAAAGTAATGCAAAAGTAGTGTAAGAAGTAACAAGTTACTCTACACAGACAGTAATATTGTAAAGTAACGTATTACTTTCAAATGAAAGTAACTAGTAATATGTAGTATATTACATTTTGAAAGTAACTTGCCCAACACTGCTCCTAAAGCAGACTGGATAGAGTGCTACAACATCAACTTCTCTATACAGAACCAGCTGCAGCTGACCGTGGCCTCACCCACTGCCACATGTCTGTATGTTAACTACAAGACTTTATCCACTATCTTTCTCCTACTAATACTGTCTCCTACCACTACACCATTCCACTCCCCTCTCTATCCCTCCATTTTTCTCTCTCATTGTTCTCTCTCCCATTGTAGATGATAACGGAACGCTGAACTGCCAGCATTACTATGGCATTGGCCAGGAGGCCATGCTGGACAAGAAGGTGGGTGCTGTCATCCACGCCGTCAACCTCAGGAAGCTCCTGGGAGCCAAGTGCAGGACGATACGGGAGGAGATGAGAGCGAGGAGGTCAGTGGCATGTGTGGAAACATACACATGAGCAAAGTGCACACAGACATACAGTACAGACAGACTGGATACTTGGTGAAAGAAGAGCGGCCAACTAAGAATCTTTCCCACTTCATACAACTGCTAATTTTTTTTACCTTTATTTATCCAGGGTAACCATATTGAGATTTCCATCTCTTTTTCAAGTGGGCCCTGCTCGCACTCACACACACATTAAGGGGTTAAGGGCCTTGCTCAAGGGCACCTCAGTGGTGGTAATGAGGGAGGGGCAAGTGCTGCTTCTCACACATGCTTTTCTAATTGACACTGTCTCTTTGTCTATATACTGTGTGTGTGCAGGTTTTCGATGAGATATCATACATTGAGGGAGAAACAGCCAGTGGAGGACACACATTAATCTGTTAAGTAAGTTGAGAACTTTTCTTTTCTCCAAAAACCTATTCCTGTGGTCCTCTAGGCCTACTTGCTTTTTATCCTTTCTGGAAAGGATTTTATTTTATTTTATTTTATTTTTATTTTTTGTGTGTGCTTTGAGCACCACAACATGGCCGGTGTCTCCAAAACTCAGCAACTCACACCAAAACGATCTAGATGGACATATCCTGTGGGTGGCTGTAGTTTTAATTAAAGGTGACTGGCTTGTTAAATAAATGATTTGTGCACATAGCTGATGCCATGATCCCATGGAACCTAATGCATGTGTCACTGCATTTGGACTCTTATTTACCAAATTGTAATGTGTCTGGAATGGATGAGCTGTTTTACCAGGTTCCAAGGTGGATCAGAAAGGTGCGATTTAACGCCCCCACAGTATCTGACTTATCAACTTCAAGATGAATTTTAAAATGTGTTGGGAACTTGGGACCAATCGGGCTGTGAGCCAGAAAGGTCTTTGTACAGCTAGACCCTGGGCAGACAGTACAGTGAAATAATTTTTAAAGTAGCTCATGCGTCATGCGTCACTTTTGTGTAGCACTTTTTCAAATGGCAGTTGAAATATTGACCAAAGAACAGTGTTACTCTGCCACTAATTTATCTCTGTTTGCTTTTCAGTTTGATACAAAGAATGGCTCCAGAACCAAAACCTGGGTGAAGCAGATGTGGAAGCTCGAGTGGGGAAGCCTGGATGCTATATCACAGAGAAAATAATGGACATAAACAAACAAGCAAAGAATAGCACTTGAAGGGACACTCCACCGAAAAACAATGCTGATTTATTTTGCACATAATCTCACACATATCCAAAAACTGTAAACCGTTTTGCAGGCATTCATTTAGTTTGACAGTTATTGAGAGTTGATTTAAGTTGTGATTTGTGAATGACATCACTGGTCCATGACTGAACTCAAATCAACTCTCAATAACTGAAATTAATTAATTACGGTAAATGAATGCCTGCAAAACATTGTTTTTTTCCATAAAGTTTTTAGGATTGTGAGATTTTGTGCAAAATAAATCTGCATTGTTTTTCAGTGGAATTCTCTACTTCTGATTTGACTTAAGGCCTTTGCTCCTCAAGGGAGCATAGGCTATTGACAAAATGTCGGTGGTTGGCGGTTCTTCCCTGTTCTCCCCAATTGAGCCTGCTCCCAGACATTTCTGCCTGCACACCTCTTCTCCAGCTGTTCCTGGGGTGACCTCTTTTCTTGTCGGGTGATGTTGCCTGTTTGTTGTGTTATTGTTAATTAGTCAGTAGTTTTATTATTTAATTGAGTTTAATTGTAATGAGTCTTTAATTGCCTTCAGCACATTAATTGAGTTGAGTCACACTTTTACTTTTAATACTTTTGACATAAAGACAGGTACAGGCTGACTGTTCAGGTGCACTGCTGTATGTGCGGTTCTCTCTCCCACTCCCTCTCTGTGTTGCTTTTATTTAATAAATAATTATATTGTTATGTAAACCTGAAATAGTCTTCATTTAACTAGTTCAAGAAAGATTACTTTTGTGATGTTTATCTGGTCTGACTACTCTCAGCATGGGGTGCTGGTTAACAAGCATTCAACCATAGACCAGCATGTTGTGTTTTGACACCAGAATAGCTGGTGTATGCTGGTCACACCAGCACACCAGCATAGGTGTACTGGTGTATGCTTCCCATGCTGGTCACAAGACCAGCATATGTGACCAGCATCCCATGCTGGTCACACCACCAGCATACCAGCATCATCGCATGCTGGTCACACCACCAGCATCCCATGCTGGTGGTGTGACCAGCATGTGACCAGCATGGGACTCAGGGGCGTCATGCAAGCCAAAAATCAGAGGGGACGAACTCTGGCGCCGCCAGGGAGGGCGGCAAAAAATTTGGGGGGTTGTCAATTGACCGGTTGTCAATTCTAATGGTTTTAGTTATATATATTTACTCACCAGGTGGCGACAAAGGGTAAATAACAGCCTTTTGTGTTGTACTGTATGTATATACAGTATTTATGTTTTTGTTTTAACTACAAACATACATAAACGTAAACTTGAAACTATGTTTCAACTACCATACACAGCCTATAATAATATAGCCTATGTTTATAAAAAAAAAAAAAAAAAAAAAAAAAAATTACCTCTCAAAAATCTGAGGGGGCAATTGCCCCCTCAGTTACAATGGGCATGACGCTTCTGCATAGACAGCATTACGGCGTTACGTGCAAACCGGGGCACAAACGCAGAAAGCAGATAGCGCTTAATGACGATAGGGCCCTATAATGCCAATGAGTTTCAAAGTAACTAATTACAATTACTTGGCTTGGTCAGGCATCCATGAGCAGAATTTTGTTCGGCCACAGCTATGCCGTGATCGGGCTACACATCCCCCTACAACAAGTAGGGGGATAATTGGAGACCTGATGATGCACCCCAATTAACTGGTAACAATCCCTTAAAGCAGCTACGAGCAACTTTTTCGATTGTTATTAAACAGTATACATTTAATATCAATGCATCACATCTTACCTCTAATAGTCGATGAGACCAAAGCCGTGTGTATCTGAGATTGCTCCCTTAGGTGATTATTAAGTCTATAGTCTGTCTAAACTCGCGCCAACAGGGGGCTCTCTAGAGCGACCGGACCGGGTAACCCGGAAGTGAAACAAGGAAGTGAAACGCAGCTGCCTTCCAACGCCGTTTGCGCTGCCTAGCAACATAACATAAACAATGTGAACGCCACGCATACTCGCGGGAACATCTCTCGTTATATTCTAACAGGTTTTTTGGAAGTTATTTTGTGGTTATGGCCGAAGTGGCTGCTGCAAACCGTTTCATTTCACTTCCTGATCTGCCCTGGCTACAGACACACTAACACTGGCCGATTCACTCGGGGTTCAAGCGAGACTACTCTGCGTTGCTCTCGTCGACTATTAGAGGTAAGATGTGATGCATTGATATTAAATTTATACTGTTTAATAACAATCGAAAAAGTTGCTCGTAGCTGCTTTAAGCTGAAGCTCGTGGCATATCGCCGGTCTTCAGCTTTGCCGGTAGAGAAAGTGACGTCACTTAGACAACAGTGTATGTAGTATTCTGATTTATAACTTATAGTGCGACAGTTTGGCGACAAACTGCGACTTTCTGGACATGCAAAGTTATGTTTTAAATTGACAGAATTTACATTGGCACCATGTGGCACAACAAAACGGGATAAAAAAAGCAACGTTATTCTCCGTTCACTGCCATTCATATTTTTTCAGCGCTGGTACAGGGAGAAAGCAGAAAGTGACATTTCACTTTGGCTCTCTATGCCTTCGCTAGCCAATCTCACTGCCAAACTGCTGCCTGCCCAGCCTTCTGGGTCATGGCACCTATAGCAGAGGGAAAACACCATCCTCCCCTAGTAGCACATCCCCCGAGTTCAAGTTCATAAGTCTTCCACGGCCACTTTAATCACTCCCAATACCATTATACAGTACATCTCCCCATCACAACAGTTTAACACAGTACTTGATAATAATATTTGTCCTCCCATCCCAACAGTTCAATACAATACTTGATATTATAATAGTAAACATTGTTCCATCCATGTTGCTGCGCAACAATATCAGCTTTATTTTACTGTTTCTACTTGTACTCTCTACTTTGTTTACCTTTCTGCAGTGGTTAAAACTTGTTCACTAGAGAAAAAATAGCTCCAAATATCGCCAAAAGTTGTTGTCTTGACTTGTTTCAGCGAGAAAACATAGCTAATCGCACAAGTGACACACATTTCACTTCCTAAACGTACTTCACAATAAAAGCACCCTGTGAGTTTGTCAACGGGAAACTTTTAATTTGAAGGTGCTGTGCAGGGAATGGACTTAAACACTGTGGCCCAATCCCAATTCCTATCTTAACCCTCAATCTTAACCCTCAGTCTCAAAAATGCGCACTCCCGCGAAGTGCTAGTGCTGTCCCGATTCTCAGTGTGGTAAATTAAGGGTCGAGTTTGAGGGCTGAACAGCCCTCAGTTTTGAGATTTTCCAGGACCACCCTTGGCGGTGAGTGCGATCCCAGAATCCCTTGCGTGTCATCAGCTAGATCCCTTCAGATGAAAGATGGCGGGGAAAGCAGCGAAAAAGCAGTCCTACAAATGTAAGTATTTCCTTGTTAATAGAGATGTAGAAATTACGAGAACCATTGTATTATATTAGTTTAAACGTCATTTTATGGATTTCCGTTTTGGAGCCTTACGCAAATTGTTGTTGCTAACTATCGATAGCCGGTAGCCGTGCTGGTGCGGTCAACCCAGGTGAAAAAGTATTATACTTAAATTATACTTTTCACAGTATGTACTAAGTACACTTTCAGTTATCTATCAGCTGATGTTTGATCTTGAATATATCGGTATCAGTCCGATGAGCCGATGGCTGGAAAGCCCTTGTTGGTGGCCTATACCCCAGGAGGGGTAGTAGACATAAGTAAGTCCGATGAGCCAAATAACCAAAATGTTAAACCATGAAGCCACAGTCCTGAAGGCAGGCTGGTTGACAACGCAGGCTGGCTGACAACGCAGGCTGTGATCTGCTCCCATAGGCTGCTGTCCTTCTGCACCGGAGTGGAAGACCTGTCCGCCAACAAGGCTGAGGGGATGAGAAAAGAAAAAGACAAATTAATGCAAGACAAGCTTTTATAGTGAACGCAGAGGTCAAGGAACTGTAAGAGAAGAGGTAGAAATTTAACAATGTGGCTTTGTTGCCTAAACCTAACCAACGGCACTACACGGCCTCTATTAGGGCTGCACGATTTATCGTATTTTCATCGTCATCGCGATATGAAAATGCGCGATGAACACATCGCAAAAGTCACGTGTTATCTGGCCAATACTCCACTTCTGTTATAACATTTCAGTCTGGAATATGGAATATCTTTCAATAATCGTTATGACTAAAAGTAATCTCATGTGTAAGAAATGACTGTTCTACATTGAAGTAAAAATGTAAATAATTAACTTGTTGGTTTTGAATTTTTTTTTAGCTTCAAGAGTGCATTTTTGTTCGTATGACCCTCAACACAGGCTTTGAGAATCCCGTGCCACTTACTGATACATATGCTTAAATTAACACACTCGTATTGCAAAATGAATTTAGGCCCTCACTGTAATACTTCAGAAGTTGAATTTGAAGTTCAGCATTAATACATTTGTCATTTTTTGTCTTAGATTTACCTTTGTGTGTTATTGCAATATCAAACTACATAATTGAGAATCGATTCTAGATTCTGGAATCGAGAATCGTTGGAATCGAGAATCGATTCTGGAATCGGATCGTGACCCCATAGGAATCGGATCGGATCGTGGCTTAGCCGGATCGGAGCACCCCTACCCATTAATATTTTTTTTATAGCATTTTTTTATTTATCGCAGGTCATATCGTCATCACAATATTGAACAGTTATCGCACATCGCAGCTTTTCCTCATATCGTGCAGCCCTAGCCTCTATCTTCCCAAAAGCGCTAATTTTCCGCTCGTTTAACGCCATGCGCAATGCAAATTGGGGGCGGACACAACCGCATGACTGTGAGATACAGTAAGTGTACTGGGCATTGGCTGCCACAAGCCAAAGCAGGCGTTTCAGCGCTAAAATGTGGGATAGATGGCGTTATCCTATCGTCAGCAGCGCGCAATTACTTTGCGCTAAGAGCTATGAAAAGGACCTCTTACGCGCAAATACCTCTCTGCGCTGGGCGCTCTGCACAGAGATTACGGCTGCGCTCCGAGCGCAGAGAGGTATTTGCGGAGTGGAAAGTGGAATTACTTTTGGATATTTATATATATTTATATATATTTGGGTATTAGCAGCAGATAATTCAGTGAGGCAATCAACTATAACTCACTGAGAAACTTTTATCACATCGCAAAGAGGGAAATAAATTGAGAACACTTGTGGGACAATGGACATAGGCTATTTACCTTCATAACCCGAAGGGTCGGCACCACAGACGATCTGTCAATAAGCTCTCTCTGTCCTCGCAGGAGTGAGTACACTCTATTACGCATGGAGATAATTACAGCATATTGCATGCCTCGGTGAGGCAACCTCACGCAAACAACCATTGCGAGACGGGAATCTGATTGGTTTTGATTGACGTATGCCAGCCTTGCCCAGTCACGCCTGTGAATAATTCTGGTAGTTAAGACCGCCCAAATCCCGTTTGCGCGGGCATTTTGGGGGGTTACATGCTGCCACTCCGACATGCTGCCACTCCGACGTTCTGCCACTCCGACGTTCTGCCACTCCGAAATATCGGCACTCAGAAAGGGTTCTATATTCCCCGTTTTTCACTAACCTCTCCCAGCCCCCACGCCAAACCTAACCTCCCCCCATGCCTAAACCTAACCTCCCCCAGACCCTAACCCAAAACCTAACCTCTCCCACCCCCACGCCTAAACCTAAGGTCGGCATTGCGGCTTCTAAGGTGAACGACCGCCAGTCCGAATACTGGAAGTTAACGTTCGGAGTGGCAGAGCTTCGGAAAGGCAGACAGTTACCATTTTGGGGCGCAGATGATTTTTGGCAGAATTGTTTCCGCATGCCCGCCGAGAATTGCATCCCCAACATATTTCGGGGCTGTTTTAACTTAGAAATCAGGGAGGTCACGTCTACCAGACAATTATATCACTTTGAAACGGTAAAATTTCTGTATAAATCATTACCAGTAGCTCCCGTGAGGTGGGGATGTTTTTTTTTTGCTGCTCGGTGGGGGAGGCAAGGCGGAACGCTATCGTCCGTGCCTTAATGCACGCGCAAACAGTGCGCAAATCGCTATTTAGGGATAGCGCCTGTCGGAAGATAGAGGCCCACGTGTTTACTTTAGTTCTTAACGGCGGAGGAATGGAACTGTTAACATCGGTAGTGGGCCATGGGATCCTGACTATACGTCAAACTAGGATGCGATGAGAATGAGAACGTGCTGGGTGTGAAGAGACAGTAGTCTGCTTGCTACTGAAACACACAGGCCACATCTTCTTTCTGGACGGACAGATTTGTCACCGCAAATTAGAGGCATTTTCTATTTTATTTTTAAATGGCGTTGACATTCCAAAACAACAGAAATCTATCCTTTCTGATGGATCGGTGTGGCTGCAGTTAATTCCTTCCAGAGTCATGTTCACAGCACACAGAACACAACACAGCGTATAGCCTAATATATTTACATAATCTTTCAGTCATTTCTATAGGATAACCAATGTGTGTGCGCGTTTCTTCCCCAGCGGCAGCATGGTCTGGGGGAGAAACGCGAAACCGAAAGTAGACCAAGATGCGTGTTGCATCTCAAATATCCAAATATTCACTGTTGACCTACCACCGAATATCCGGAGCCCAAATGTTTTTATTCGGGCCAGCCCTGGAATTAGATGACTATGAGCAGACAAATAAATGAGCATATACTGTACTTCCTGCTTAATATTTCCTCCTACTGGGCGTCCGGGTAGTGTAGCGGTAGATTCCCTGCCTACCAAGATGAGGGTCGCAGGTCCGTGCCCCCGTGTTACCACCGGCTTGGTCGGGCGTCTATACAGACACGATTGGCTGTGTTTGCGGGCGGGAAGCCAGATTAAGGGCATGAGTCCTGGTCGCTGTATGACCGCCTCCTCTGGTCAGTCAGGGCGCCTGTTCGGGGCGGAAGGGGACTGTGGGAATAGCGTGATCCTCCCACATGCTACGTCCAGCCACTGAAGCTCCCCGCTATCAGGTGAAAAGCAGCTGGCAAATGTGATCGACAGAGGGGGTGGAGCAGCGAGAGGGGCAGCAGAGGGAAATTGGCCAAGTACAATTGGGGGAAATGAGAAAAAATAATAATATAAAAAGGGATAACCCACCTACTGATGTTGACGAGTCCGTTAGTGGCGTGTGCTTTCCGTTGAGGCTGAGTGAGGTCAGTCAGACTGAGGATGATCTGATGTTCAGTGAAGATGAGGTTGGAGCAAACACACCAGAGGGCACATCTAGAAACACACACCCACACCAACAATTACTCCCAACAGCTTTTAGAAGCACCTGAAGAGTATGGCAACTGTATCACATTTGAAATATTCCATGATTAAGATAAGACATGGGGAGCTGTGCAAATAAAAACAGACATCCAGAGCAGGACTCTACCTTAGTCTCTTCCTATTTCAGCCCTACTTGGGGAAAGTCTGCTGAGAGTGGGCAGGATGCTCTACACAGGGCAGCGCTGAGCAGCGGCTGGATGGCTGGTATCCCAGCAGAGGGTGGGTGGCTGGTACAGGCCCTTGACAGGTGACACGACCGCTCTGGGAATCACAAACAGGAACATATTATATATACTGTATTCCAACCACATGCAAGCACCAGGTCCCTCAGCTTTAAAAAAAATAAAATAATACAGTTGTACTGTCATACCTCTGGGCAGCTGTATCTGTTGTCGATGGAGTGATGTCGAGTTTCTACGAGGAGTAGATGGGTAGTGAAGATGCAGCGCACACAGAGCAGCCTCTGGACACACTGCCTTAAGCTGGACAACAAAGTCAGATAAGATTGCAGTGAGAAAACTTCATTTTCTATCTGTAGTACTCATGAGTGTAATTTTTTTTCAGCATGTTCTGGAGAATCTCTTTTTGTGGATTTTTCTCACATTTTCTCCCCAAATGTACTTGGCCAATTCCCCATTATAACGGTCGTTGCGCGGGTCAGAGGGGTTTCACCAGCAGGACGTAGCGCATGGGAGGATCATGCCATTCCCCCCAGTGCCCATTCCCCGAAACAGGTGGCCCGGCCAACCAGATGAGGCGCTAGTGCAGCGACCAGGACTCATACCCTACCGGCTTCCCACCCGCAGACACGGCCAATCTTTAGGAATGTCTGACCAAGCCAGAGGTACCTCTGGCAGGAGTTGAACCTGGGACTCCGCGGTGGTAGGCAAGTGCTTTTACCTCTACACCAGTGGTTCCCACCCACCGGGCCCCGGTCCATAAAGCATTTGCTGCCACGCCGCGGGGAAGCTAATATGATTCTGCAGGGAGAAAGAGAGTGAGATAGCTCTCTCTACACACACACTTGCATTAAGAGAGGGTCCATGAAATTGAGAGTTTACAGTCTATTATTTCACTTGTAATTCACTATTCCAGTGTGTCAGAATTTTACATACACTAAGAAGCTGACTGTCCCCTAGCCCCATAACGTGACGCTGCTACTGTACTCCGATAATATTCTCGTACAGCAGTCATCGTCACACAGCGTTCGAATCCTCAATAGGTGGAAAACGCTGTTAAAAAAGCTCTCCTACCCGTATCCCACCTCCGATTGCAGATCCGAAGATATGATAGTCCGCCTAGTGAAGCCAGTAATTTAGCCGGCGCTGTTAAAATGATACTGCTTGCGTGAAACAACCGTTTAGAAGCAGTCTTTGTACAGCCTGCGCTGAATTTACAGCAGGGTGTGTTTGATCTCACTATCTTGGTGCACCGCTTGCACATGGCGAGCAAACAACACATGCAGTCACACGGAGACGGCGGCTGTCAGTGATCAACGCAAATCCAGCGCACCTGGGAAGCAAAACATGTCATGAAATAGGTTCCTGTCGGCTTCTCCTGTCCTCAATACGGCACAGGCTGTGCAAAGACTGCTTCTAAACGGGTGTTTCATGCAAGCAGTATCATTTTAACAGCGCCGGTTAAATTACTGGCTTCACTAGGCGGACTATCATATCTTCGGATCTGCAATCGGAGGTCGGATACGGGTAGGAGAGCTTTTTTAACAGCGTTTTCAGCGGGGACCGCCTTCCATTCCGAAACACCATCGTTCCGACACACCCCCACTCAGAAACCCCCCCACTCCGAAATTGAAATTGATTTAACCCCCCCACTCCGAAATTGATTTTCAAGTCCATATTTCTCCGAGTTTCCTGCATTCCTGCAGCTTGAAATAAATGTTTCAACTCATTGTTTTTTTTATTATATGTCACTGTCTTCATATAATTTCGCTATAGCAGTAAACACGAGCCTGCTGCATTCAGATAGATACAGGAATGTGAATGTTGGATACATCCTAAAATCAGCTGTGGATCACAGACATGTTTGCACTCTGTGTTGTTCAGAATCGTGCGAGCCGCTGCTCAGGGACTGGGCACAGCTGTCCTGCTTGCTTTCTCCCCCACTCCGCAAAGAAATAGGCTACACCTTGACAACGCACACTCTAGTTAACCGCGTATCGGGCCCGGAGCTGTGTTTTTATTTTTTGGCACACAGACTTTCCACTCTGCTGGTCTAAATAGCCTACCAGGTGTGGTCTTGCGCATTCCTGGCTCGCAGTTTTCTGCAGGTGCACAGAGATATCTCTCTACAATCACTAAACATTGTTAATTTATGTTGTCTTGCCATACAGTTTGTTAAATTTGTCAAATGCGTAATCCGAGAGCGCAAGGATCTGTTCCACAGCAGCATATTCAACTGATTATTTTTACGCCGACAGGATCTAATCATAAATGATGTTTTCTACACATCTAAAGGTGAGCTGTTACACACGCCCACATTCATACCCTGACAAGTGTTTGAAAAAAATTAATTGTAACTTTGAGTCAAATGCTCACAGTTGAATAAGGTTCATTGAGTCATATTAGCAAGATGTGGACGTTCTTATTTGTGAATGCCAGTCGGGTTGAATTGATTTTGTTTTATGAAAATCGGAGGAAATTTAGCTTCCCCATTCCCGATGGTCTAGCGCCGCCTATGCATATTTTCAATAAAAAACAATGAGTTGCAGTGTTTGATGCAGGAAACTCTGAGAAATATGCACTTGAAAATCAATTTCGGAGTGGGGGGGTTTCGAAATGGAGGGGATGTCCCCATTCGGAATAGGGGTGCCTTTAAAAAAATGGGAAAACCCCTCCATTACGAAGAATGGAGGTCGATCTTCGGAGTGGGGGGGTTTCGAAAAGGCAGGGTGTAACCGTTTTCTACCTAGTGAGGATTCAAACGCTGTGTGACGATGACTGCTGTACGAGAATATTATCGGAGTACAGTAGCAGTGTCACATTATGGGGCTAACTGTCCCCATGTCCTCACTGCCTACTGCCCAGGTGGGTTCATCAAAAAGGAGTTTCTGTGTGGAATTTGCAGTTCTCACTCTGCTCCCCGGGGGATGAATCCCCTGCAATATAAGAAAATAATATCTGTTCTGTGATAAACCATGACAAAATAGACAGGTTACCATGACCATTTACTATTTTAGGGTGTGTGAGGAAGAACAGTAACCTTATTCCTCTTACCTTCTGTCGTTGCCTTTCATGATCACCCCTTCAAGACAGACAAAATCCTCCCGACATGACTGCCTACATTGTGAACAGGAGAGAGTTGTAACTAGCATCGAGTTAGCAGCTAACGTTATACAGTACTTGATTGTCTCTGGCTGCTAGCTAGCTAAGCAGACTCCCCACACTAACGTCAGCTAGCATTGTTTTGTAGCATACTGTTCACCCTTTGAGTAAATGTAATTCACAAATAAGTCTAAAACGATTCAACTGTTGCCGTAACATTAACGTTACATCAGTCTCACAGACTAACCTAGCGTTAACTAACGCTGGTAACGTTGTGTAAAGCAGTCTATACAGAGAATAAGTGCTAACGCAAGCTAATCTGCTTTAGCGTTAGCTAACGTATGCAAGCTAATAGAAAAACGCACATAATGTTGCGTTTCGGGGTATACTTTGGTACCGTCTGCTTATACAAGACATACAGTTTTAAATACATGATAAGCAACTAGTTTTGTCAATATTACCGTATCCCGGGCGGCAGGACGCCCGCTCGAATTTCAAACGAAACATGTTGGCTGGCCCTGATCACTTCCGGAAGTACCTTCTTCTTCTTCTTCTGATATTTAATGGCGGTTGGCAAACAGCATTTTGTGCAATACCGCCACCTTCTGAATTTTAGCAGTTACACAATATTATTCACAGTGTGGGAAAAACAAAAACGATGTCCACCCAAAGTGCTCAAAAACATAATAGTGTCTTCTTCTTCTTCTTCTTCTTCTTCTTCTTCTTCTTTGCGTTTATAGGCAGAACCGGGAGTACCTCGCTTTCATGTCTTAAAAAAAAATTGTATGGGCTATTAATAACTTCACTACTTATTTTATTGTTTACCCTTGTTTTATTTGCTTAGTGGTATCTATTTTATCTGAGAACTGAATACAGTAGGCTACATGGAGCTGATACTTGAATTTGATCACTGAGTCTGATGCAAATAGAGAAGGAGCCAGCACTCACTCGTTGTGACGCTGACGAAGGCTATCGCTGAAACGCGTATGTTGTGGTGCAACAGGAATAAAAAACCCTCAAAAGGACTTTCTGAGTGCTGGCTCCTTCTCTATTTGCTTCAAGAAACTCTTGTGCCGTGCACCTAAGACTTTAAATGATCCGGTGAGTGTGCGGGCTGATAGCTCTCCAGCTATATATCTGCTTCGATCACTGAGTCTGAGACACATGATTGTGTTTGTGCAGGGCAGGCTAATTTTGATCTTACTGATCTTATTTGAAGAGCTGAATATTTCAGACAAATATGGATCAGTGCTGAGAGAGAGAAAAAGTAAATTTTAAGATCCTAAATGTCAATGTCACCTTGCTACCTTCTCACGGTGCCATGGCACGAGTCCGATACCTCACGAGTCCGACACCTCACGAGTCCGAAAAAAGCGGCTAACTTCCCCCAGACCCTAACCCAAAACCTAACCTCTCCCACCCCCACGCCTAAACCTAACCTCCCCCAGACCCTAACCCAAAACCTAACCTCTCCCACCCCCACGCCTAAACCTAACCTCCCCCAGACCCTAACCCAAAACCATGAGGTGTCGGACTCGTGAGGTATCGGACTCGTGAGGTATCGGACTAGGGGGCAGTCCCCCCTTCTCACACGGATAGACAGACAGGCAGGCGGACGGACGGACGGAGACAGACAGACAGACAGACAGACAGACAGACAGACAGACACACAGACATGTTATTTTAATGTGAGCCAGCTAGCTTTACAAACATTCTCAGAATTCAACCCGTTCTCACTCTGAGCGCGTCGCATATTGACGCTTTGTCCTGTCCCTTGTGCGTCGCTTGTTACTAACATGGTACCCTTGAGCGACACATGAAACGACTTGGGCTTTCCGACTAAACTCAATGCAAACCCATGGAAGTCATCTTTGACGCTTATGGCAACTGCTCCCCTATTAGCCTAACTGCTCCACCATTAGTCAACTGCTCGCCCATTAGGGTCTGGAGGAGCTAACCTCTCCCAGACCCTAACCCTAAACCTAACCTCTCCCACCCCATGCCTAAACCTAACCTCTCCCAGACCCTAACCCTAACCCTAACCTCTCCCACCCCATGCCTAAACCTAACCTCCCCCAGACCCTAAACCTAACCTCTCCCACCTCCCACGCCTAAACCTAACCTCCCCCCAGACGCTAATGGTGAGCAGTTGACTAATGGGCGAGCAGTTAGGCTGATGGGGGAGCAGTTGCCATAAGCGTCAAAGTTGACTTCTATGGGTTTGCATTGAGTTTAGTCGGAAAGCCCAAGTCGTTTCATGGGTCGCTCAAGGGTACCATGTTAGTAACAAGTGGCGCATAAGGGACGGGACAAAGCGTCAATATGCTACGTGGTCGGAGTGAGAACGTGTTGCAGAATTAGTGTTTGGGAAGTATAATTAGTTACTTATTATTGATTATTCATTTAAAAAGTAATACAATTACTTTACTTATTACTTGGTTTCAAAAGTACTTGTTACGTCAACAATCAGCCAAACGTCATACATTTTATTTATTTGCCTATATAGGACAAAAACAAATCATGATCTGGCAACACTAGTCTTGCAAAGCCAGACCTATCTCCACTTTTCATTTCAACACTATGCCAGCGCTGGAGAAAGTAATGCAGTAACTTGAAATTACTTGGATTACTAACTGTAATATAATTACTTTTTACTTCAATGTAGGAAATAAAAAAATAAATGATTTTGGAGCAACTTTTGTCCCCACTGTCTAAAAACTATAGGGTCACACTTTAAAAAATAGTAATTAGTGCATAAAGGGCTAGATAAAAAGTAAAATGACTGAATAAAGACATACTCAAAAAAGTACAAGTACACAAAAAGCTAATCAATTACACTCATTTGAGTACTAGAAATTAGTTTCCTTCCATCTTGTATTACGACTGTAAGTATTTACAACTTATCCTACTTAAAGTACAGCTAAAATGAACTAACATTTAAGTGCACTCTTTATAAGTTTACTTAAATACACTTCTAATGAAGTGGAATTAAAGTACACTACAATAAATCATACTAGTTGTGTATTAAGAAGGACTTTAACAAAAGTGTACTTTTCACAAGTACACTATGTTACCACTAGAAGTGCTTGCACTTTAGTATACTTTTTTGAAGTACACTGAAATACAGCTTAAAATGAACTTATATTAAAGTTCACTCTTTGCAAGTACACTTAAATACACTTATAAATAATTCAATTTAAAGTGTACTACAATAAAGCATACTGTTAGTGTATTACAATTGACTTGAAAATAAGTGTACTTTTCATAAGTATACTAAATTACCACTTTACGTATTTGCAATTTAGTATACTTTTTAAAAGTACACTAAAATACAGCTTAGAATGAGCTTATATTAAAGTGTACTATTTGCAATTACACTTAAATACACTTATAAATAATTGCACTTAAAGTGTATGAGAATAAGGTATACTAATAGTGTATTACAATGGACTTGAAAATAAGTGTACTTTTCATAAGTATACTAAATTACCACTTTACGTAGTTGCAAATTAGTATATTTTTTAAAAGTACACTAAAATACAGCTTAGAATGAACTTATATTAAAGTGCACTTTTTTAAAGTACACTTAAATGCACGTGTAAATAATAGCAATTAAAGTGTACTATGATAAAGTATACTAATACTTTATTAAAATTGACTTAAAAATAAGTATACTTTTTATAAGTACACTATATAACCACTTTAAGTATTTACAATTTTGTATACTATTTTAAAAGTATACTTAGGTACAATTTATAATACACTTGCAAGAAAGTACGCTTTTTAAAAGTAAACTAAAATACCACTTTAAGTATTGGAAAAATTAGTATATTTATTTTTAGTACATTTAAATTGACCTTAATGGCATCTTTTCTGAAGTACACTTTATAAAAGTACATGTTAAATATACTTTATATTAAGCACAAAAAGTAAAAGTATAATTATAATAACTTTTGTATACTTAAATTATATTTCAAATATACAAAAGTATACTACTTTTTCACCTGGGAAGCCATGACGCTATTGCTAACGTAGTTACGAAATGCCATATAATTGTCGGTGGTAATGTCGTTCTAGAGTTGTTTTATCAATATACAGCCTACGTGTAATGTTTGCAACGACATTTTTGTAAGATGATCTCCCAGGCTTTTTATCTAACGATAGTTAGCTACAGCAGCTCTAACTATCGTTAGATAAAAAGCCTGGGAGATAACTGCAAACTATTATCACATCTCCCAGGCTACGCACCACAAAACAAGTGGGGGCTAGAATGACCGTGCTTTCCGACGTGAGGGCTGGCTTGACTGCAGTGTTTATCTAATGATAGATCGTTAGATAAAAAGCATGGGAGATAACTGCAAACTATTATCACATGAACACAGTCAGTAGTTACAACATCCAGCAGTGCCGATAACATGTTTCGGTTTAACTGGTGACCGTGTTAACTCGGCTACGTTGCAATGTTAGCAATGTTATAATATAATATAATATAATAATAATAATAATAATATGGCTTGACCGCACCAGCACGGCTACTGACTATCGATAGTTAGCAACAACAAATAGGCTCCAAAACGGAAATCCATAAAATGACATTTAAACTAAGATAATACAATGGTTATAGAGCTGCAACGATTAATCGATTAATCGATTAGTCGATCGACAGAAAAATAATCGACAACTATTTTGATAATCGATTAATCATTTTGAATACAATTTAAGAGAAAAGATCTGAATTCTCTGATTCCAGCTTCTTAAATGTGAATATTTTCTGGTTTCTTTACTCCTGTATGACAGTAAACTGATATTATCTTTGAGTTGTGGACAAAACAAGACATTTGAGGGCGTCACCTTGGGCTTTGGGAAACACTGATCGTCATTTGGTACCATTTTCTGACATTTTATAGACCAAACAACTAATCGATTAATCGAGAAAATAATCGACAGATTAATCGATTATGAAAATAATCGTTAGTTGCAGCCCTAAATGGTTATCGTAATTTCTACATCTATATTATCAAGGAAATATTTGTAGGGATGCTTTTTTCCTCTTCTTTTGAATTGACAGACTGGATCCGGAGCTTTGGCATATTGCTGCCCCCCACAGTCTGAAGACGTATCTGCCTTTAAGGGCTGTCCCATTTTAAAGTCGCAAGATAGCCCTTAACACTTAGTTTTGAGGGCTACTAAGATTGAGGGTTGAGCTTGAGGGTTAAGATTGAGGGTTAAGAAAAGAATTGGGATTGGGCCTATAAATGCATAATCCAGGAACATGCTTTCAGAGGTGCTGTGGGAATGACAGAGCTGCTATTCTCCCTATTAAGTCACTGTACCATCAACATGATTAAAACACTGTTATATTAAGGTAAGTTACTTAATGGGGCTTTAAATTAGCTACCCTTTAAGTAGTTTTACTTCTATCAAAGTAGATTTTTTTGTATTCTTTCCATCCCTGAATGCCACAGCAACCTACTAATCTTAGTCGTTGACACATTTACACTGACGTGACAGCAGACACATTATCAGTGTTTTACTGGATGTGAAGTTGCAGTGATTCATGTAAAAACAGAAAAGTTGGAGGATAATTTAGCCTGATCGCTAACCTCAACTAACCTCGCTAACCTCAACCTAATTGGGGCATGGTGGCTCAGTGGTAGAGCTGTCGCCTCACAGTCAGAAGGTCCTGAGTTCGATTCTTGCCTGGGACACTGTGGGCACTGTGGTTGTGTTCCCCCCCCATATCTTCAGTGCCTACTGCCCAGGTGGGGTATCTCGTCGTAAGGGCCTTTCTCTCTGTGTGGAGTTTGCATGTTCTCCCCGTGCTCCCCCAGGGGGTTCCTCCGTATATATAACCCCCCCACTAAAAAAACATGCAGAAGATCAGATCGTCATCGTCATCCGACCAGTGACGACAACATCCGAAGTTGGTCCCCGGGCGCTGTACGAGAAAGCGACCACTGCTCCTGGCCTGCCCCTCGGAGGAAAGGACATGCGTGGATGGGTTAAATGCAGAGGACACTTTTCACCGGCCACCGTCAGCATGAGTGTGTTGTGGCCGCATGCATGTGTTGTGGTGTTCGTGTGACAATAAAAGACGGGGCTCTCCTCTCTCCCTACTTTAGAGAACAGTGCTGCGTTCAATTGGGCTTGTGTTTACCGTGAATACGACATAAATCTACTTGAACGGCCCCCTCATGTGGTATTCATGACTTGGTATGTGGAATCTTTCTGAAAGCTTCAAAGCTCACGACTTGTGACGCGTCTTTTCACAAAATGGACGTTGATGGAAAGTAAATGTATTGACATTTTAGCTCTATAGAGCTTTTCCTAGTCATTTTATGATATGCCTGAGGAACATATTGATATTCTCAACAGTCTCATCTTGTTTCCTCTGTCATTATGCCTTTGCATTTCCTGCATTAATGTAGTTAGCCACTCGCTAGCTAGTGGTAGCGACATTGTTAGCCTTGGTGGCTTCTAGTCAACTGCATGTTCACGACGTGACCACTTGAATGCCCAAGCGTGTCATGTACACAACTTCCGGTCTCGTATTCACGGTAAACACAGGTTATTTTGAACACGGCATTAGCCCGATCACTAACCTCTCCTCTCTCTCTACTTTAGAAAAGCTAATAGTTTGAAGCATATTAGCCTGATAGCTAACCTCTCCTTGGAGTACTTTTGGAGTGTTAAGGTAGAGCGGTTGATGAGCTGATGATAATTGACTGTAATCTTTATCTGTAATTGAAACTTATTTGTAATTGTGATGAATTACAATTTTCTATGTTAATCTCATTTAATTTGTAAACTGTATAGGGTGTTTAAATCATATACTGTATGCACTTATGCAATTTTCGTTATTATCATTCCATTTGTAAACTGTAAATGTATACCGGTATGTACATTTTATATGCACTTTTTGTGGACCCAGGAAGAGTAGTGACCACAGTCGTGGAAGCTAATTGCTAACCTCTCCTCTCTCTCTACTTTAGAAAAGCTAATAGTTTGAAGCATATTAGTCTGATCCCTAACCTCTCCTCTCTCTCTACTTTAGAAAAGCTAATAGTTTGGAGCATATTAGCCTGATCCCTAACCTCTCCAGCTCTCTACCTTAGTAGCTGCATATTAGCCTGATCGCTAACCTCTCTCTCTACTTTAGGGAACAGTAGCTGAATATTAGCCTGATTGCTAACCTCTCCTCTCTCTCTACTTTAGAAAAGTGAATAGTTTGGAGCATATTAGCCTGATCGCTAACATCTCCAGCTCTCTACTTTAGTGGCTGCATATTAGCCTGATCGCTAACCTCTCCTCTTTCTCTACTTTAGGGAGCAGTAGCTGCATATTAGCCTGATCACTAACCTCTCCTCTCTCTCTACTTTAGAAAAGCTAATAGTTTGGAGCATATTAGCCTGATCGCTAAGCTCTCCTCTCTATCTCCTTTAGAAAAGCTAATAGTTTGGAGCATATTGGTTTGATCGCTAACCTCTCCTCTCTCTCTCCTTTAGAAAAGCTAATAGTTTGGAGCATATTAGCCTGATTGCTAACCTATCCAGCTCTCTACTTTAGTAGCTGCATATTAGCCTGATCAATAACCTCCTGTCTCTACTTTAGGGAACAGTAGCTGCATATTAGCCTGATCGCTAAGCACTCCTCTCTCTCTACTTTAGAAAAGCTAATAGTTTGGAGCATATTAGCCTGATTGCTAACCTCTCCAGCTCTCTACTTTAGTAGCTGCATATTAGCCTGATCAATAACCTCCTGTCTCTCTACTTTAGGGAACAGTAGCTGCATATTAGCCTGATCGCTAAGCTCTCCTCTCTCTCTACTTTAGAAAAGCGAATAGTTTGGAGCATATTAGCCTGATCGCTAAGCTCTCCTCTCTCTCTACTTTAGAAAAGCTAATAGTTTGGAGCATATTAGCCTGATCGCTAAGCTCTCCTCTCTCGCTACTTTAGGGAACATGTAGCTGCAGGACTTGTAGACGGCGATGTATAGTCTCCGCCCCAGAACCTGAGCCCAAGCTGGCTCTTGAGTTCCCCCATTCTTGTCCTAAATGCCTTGCATAATATTGTAATTACAGGGCTCTCGTGACCTTACTTTAACACGTATTGACCCAAACAATTTGAAACCCCGGAGCTCCGCTAGGCTGGAAATATTTAGACCTGATAAAGAGGTTACCCAGCTCCCGGGCCTGGGCGACTTTTAGTGCCACATAATATTTCTTTTGGCAGGGGTCACGGGTGACTCGACGTACATCATCACTAACTTATTAGATCTCGAGGCAATTAGCTGAAAACAAACAGGCCAGACAGAGCGGCCATTGAATGGCCTGAACAGGGGGAAAAGAGCCTATGGCGCTCAGTCATTTCAGAGCAGCATCAAAGAGGAGTCAGTGGCATCAACAGAAAGAAAGAACGACATTGTTGCGGTGTAACGCCTATACAGTACTGGAGGCTTAGCACATTATTTTTCCAGTGATTCAGGTTACAGACCCAACTTGCCCCAGTATAATAGGGTGGTGGAAAGAACTTTTCACCTGAACACTATATGCAATGTACAGCATGGTTAGTTTAGGATTAAAAATCCATTTAGGGCCCTCCCCTGACATGGGAAATCAAGCCTGTAGATTATGATGGGTGGGTGGGGGGTGGGGGGTGGGGGGGGGGCTCGACTAGTCCTCAGTCTGTCACTGAGGTCAAGGGGACATCTTGATGTGCTACGCCCGTAATGACTGCAACAAGACTGGCCGCGGAAATCTTAAACCGCCCTGCTTTGCTCAAAGGGGGGAGATATCGCTTCCTCACATAATTGTCCACAATAATTACAAATTGTCTTTTGAGCCACCCCAAGACAGGACACAATGAGCTCTAAGGAATGCCACTGCCCGGGGTATAGGACTTTGAAATGGAGAGGATTTCTGTGTCTGAGGACATTTGTGTCTGTCAGAGAGGTTGCCGATGTATTAGAGAGAAAGGTACATTTGACTTAGGTTTTAGAAAATAAAAATGACATTGAAAACAGTGGTGGGAAAAAAGCAACATGCTTGAGTTTTCTGAGACATATGTTGCCTATACTGTACCTGCAGTGTGGGAGTCACGATGCACCTGTGCCCACGTGGGTATCTCACAGCTACCGTGCTGGTGTTTGATCTTGCTGCATATCATAGTTTAGCATGAGACATCTTTACCATAGCAATAATTGCCCAATTTAACATAACAGACATTTGAGAAACAGAAGCTACTTTCATCAGCTTTACAGGAGGTGGAGACCAGGGGAAGAAAAACGAGAGTCAGACTGATCGGTTTCATGTGAACGGGCACTGGAATGCCAAGATGTTGGTCTGCCTTTTTCCCACCAGATTTCTCTCTCTTTCTCTCTCTCTCCCTCTCCCTCTCTCTCTCTCCCTTTCTCTCTCTATATCGCTCTCTCTTTTAATTTGTTTGTCATTCCCTCCTAAGGATCTGGTTGCTGGACATGATATGCGAAATTACCTACAGTATCAGGTGTGCCACTGGCGATGCATTGTAAGCTTGTAAATTCCACCCAAACCCCTCGGAAGGCTTTGCCTCACCGCTGTCACTATAACTTCATTGTCTTTGGCAGGACAAAAGAAGCAGAAAGCTCAAGCTTGCTATTATCATAACAGCATCACTGCGGGTATCGGCAAGATGAGGAGCTGTTGCGAATTGAGTGACTCAGATGAGATTTGATCACGGCCATCATTCATTTCTAACATCCAAACTTGTTGTTTTATTGCCCGTTTATGAAGGTTAATTCATGTTTCCTAAGATGGAGCTAGATCGTGTTCATAAAATAAGAAAGAGAAAAGCATGTTAACATTGCAGACAACCCAGAAATAAGCCACTATTACTATATACATTAGTTGAATGTTCTAGCCCATAGCTAACAGTACAGCCCATAACTCTCTGTTCATTGTGTAACCGATCCAAGTGTGGATATCATGTTTTGACAGCAGGCTATCTCAGCTCGCAGATGCTGTAGAACATCTGAATCAATGTTCCAGGCCATCGGAACATTCAGAGCTGGCCCTTTGTAACCTGCTCACATGGTAGAAGTCTCAATTTCTATTGCATGTTTGCTGCACAGCTACTGCCCATTTACCCATATCCACTGTTTCACGTCACATTTTGCTATCTTTTCATTGGAAGAAATGATCTGAAAATAAATAACCAATCTAAACTTTGAAAAATAATTATCTACAGTGGCATCTGCAGTATGGGAAAATGCCAAATAGTAATGGGGGACATATTTGGGCTGAAGAGGGGACAATTGAAAACATTGCATTAACAAATCTGTGATTTTTGTTAACACTAGACCAAGCAACACCCCCCCCCCCCCCAGCCAGTCAGTTTAATATCCTAAAGTTATGTGGATGAACCACTGTGCTTAATGACCATGGCGCCAGGTCCTCCTCAAGGAATTGTCTCTGTTAGATGTTTCATTAATTGTGGCTGTGCTTGCAGTTTATTAGGGTTGGCTGGATTGTTTTCTCTTTTTTGGATAGTCTCCAATAACAGGCAAACAAAGCACGAAGACAGAGGGTCTGCATTATGTAACTGGACCCCGGTGTTACTATTCAGCATTTATGTACAGCAATGGATGAGACTAATATACTTTGCAATATCAATATACAAACATCTGATTAACAGCGCTCCCATGTTGGAACACTTAAGGAAACACCTTCTTAATTACTCTACCTTTCCCATGGAAATTAGCATAAGTCAATATGGACACTATAGTGATTTTGAATGGATAATACTGAGCAGGGCCACACACATGCACGCACGCATGCACGCACGCACACTACCCAGACACAGACACAGACACACACACACACACACACACACACACACACACACACACACACACACACACACAAACACACACACACACACAAACACACACACACAGCAACATTTTGTATTAAGTGAACATTTGTACCGCACCCAAGTCCTAATCACATCCTGCTTTTACACATACAGTAAAGGTCAAGTTTAGACCTCATATGTGGCCCTGATATTAAACAAAATCATTGCTTGGCCATTTGTTTGCCAGGTTTCCACATGAGACTCCATGTTGTGCCATCCATATCTGTCATCAGCCAATGAACAGGTTGCCAGCTGTAAACAAAGGAGACGTCTACATGATGGCACCATGCCACCTCGTATGGCCAGAAGTTGTATGGAGGGTGCAGCATGTCATTTATTACAGCTGCGCACTGTGTGGCACTGTTCTGCATCCTACATGCTTCTTCTCTCTACTGAGGTCAGCTGTCTATCGACAAAACATGTATTGCCAAGTTTTTTTTTTATAATATAAATTTTTTTTTAAGAAAAAATAGTCAAATTTGCTCGTTCCACCTTCTTAAAAGTGAATATTTTCTGGTTTTGTGAGTCTTCTATGACAGTAAACTGATTATCTTTGGGTTGGGTCTGTTGGTCAGGACAAAAGAAGACAGTTGATGATGTCATCTTGGGCTTCGAGGAAAAAGTAGTTGATATCTTTTACCATTTTGTAACATTTTATAGACCAAAAGACTAATCAATTAGTCAAGAAAATAATCGACAGATTAATCGATAATGAAAATAGTCGTTGCAGCCTTACAAGTGAGGTAAGCTGTATGCTACTGTAATACCCTGCTGTACTGTTTTCAGTGCATTGCATCGCACTGTGCTTTATCATAGCTCTACATTGTATTATCACTGTCTTAACTCTGCAGAAGGCCTGAAATAGTTGGACCCAGCAAAACGTTTAGATGATTGAAAAACTCCAAATATGGAGGCGACACCGTATATGAAACATGACTGCACACCTATACAGTATTTTACAACACGTCATGTGCAGGCTAATTTGCCATTTAAAGTTATTGTCATGCATCTCAGCAGGCATCTACCAACAAGGATCGCGTACAACTGATAGCAGACATTTTCAGATGGCTGCATATGAGATGATGATGAGATGAGATCAACTTTATTGTCGCCTGGGGGAAATTTGTCTTGGGCAAAAAGTGCATAATAGCCACATCCCGGCTTAACAAACAGACCACATACAAACAGTCAACAACAAAGAACATAGAGACACTCCATAATTGCACTAATTTCAACAGAGGGAAGTGTTACACCAAGACATAATAGTTGCAAAGCCCCATTGCACTATTTGTTCAACTCAAGTCAAGTCAAGTCAAGTCAAGTTTATTTGTATAGCACATTTCATACACAGAGGCAATTCAAAGTGCTTCACATAAAATGGTTGACAGGAAAATAAAAGAATAGAAGAAGAGACTCAGACTGTTTCAAGATAACAAAATAAGCAAAGTAAAAATACTGAAAATCCCTCAGTCAGCATCACATGTGCCGAGGGTTGTATTGTGCAAAAAGTGTACTGTACATACACTGTGAAGAGATTTCAAACATTGTTACCTCTATGAGCTAGAATAGTAAAAAGAAGAAGAAAAACCTCAACCAAACTTCAGAGGTAAAATTTTACATAATAAAAGAATAAAAGTCCTAAAATATAAAATCAGTCAAATAACAGAGCAATAAATAAGCAGCAAGAGCTTAACCAACAGCGTAAGCTACAATACCTTCTTTAGAACCTCCACCTATCATCCTAAGGGATACTACAACCATCAGGTAGGGCTGGTTGTTTGTTAAGAAGTGCAATAGAAGTTGGGAGGAAGGAGAGCTTAAAGCGGTTACTCTTGTATCGACTAGCTCTGTAGCGTCTGCCAGAAGGTAACAAGTCATACTCAGAAAATAAAATGTGTGATGGATCCTTCAGAACTCTATGTGCCAGACTGATAACCTTTTTCCTCAAAAATGGCGCTCATTGGCTAAACGGTTCGTTTGCAGGTTCAGATAGAGGAGGCTCATTGTCTGAACGGTTCGTTTGCAGGTTCAGATAGAGGAGGCTTATCGTAACCCTGCATGGCTAATCAGAAAATGTACAGCAGTATCATGAATGTAACAGTGGACTGAGAGTACAAATGGCTGACAACAGTGACCGCTATTGTCTCTGTTTTGCATACAACATCATACACCGAGGTGTGTGTGTGTGTGCATGTGTGCATCCGTGCGCGTGCATGCGTGTGTGTGTGTGTGTGCGCGCGCGCGCGTGTGTGTGTGTGTGTGTGTGTGTGTGATCTCACGGGGTTGCAGTCGCTAGGTGGCAGGGTTGGCGGCTCATTGCCTATGCATGGCGCTGTTGTCGGGAGATTAGAATAACACTGGCTATATTCTGTAAATGAAGAAGACAACCAAGGGAATCCTCAGGAGCCCATTATGGATTTTAATAATACATCAAGGAGTGTAACTGAATAACCTATCTCAGAGACAAGAGAAAGAGTAGAGGGGAGAGAGAGAGGGAAAACACACACAGACACACACACAATATTTGGCTAATATTACAATATGAATTATGAAAACAAAAAGGCTGTTTAGTTAATCGTGTCTTTCTACTTTTATTCATCTATAGGCTTTTTTTCCACGTCCCCCCCAACTTCTGCCTGAATCCAGAACATGGTGTAAACAAATAAAAGTGGAGGAAAAACAGTTTGGCATCTCTGTAGATTAATTAATGTGACTGTGACTTGGCATCACCAGGCGAAAATTATGTGCATAAATAATATCACTAATTAAAAAGATGCAGATTAACATGCAAATAATGTTAATGAGGATCTGCAATTCCGGAGTGTATTCGCATAACATCAACAATTTAATGTGTTGGAAGGCCTGTGTTTGCATTACATTAATAAAATTCAAAGGCCCGCACATAGGAAATTCTGTGGGAGTCTCTGTCTGCGCTCGCGAGTTGTAAATTCTGTGGGCAGTAACAGCCACTTCGTTGGCAGATGCAAAAGTTATTATCTCAAATGCTTGGCGGAAGTGGCGCCATGAGCCAGTACGACCAGCTGTTAGCGAGCGGCCAGCCAGAAAAGCACTAAGACAATTAACTGTATTAGTTGTTGGGCGCTGCTGTTTATTTTCCCTGAGATTAATTTCACATGGCTGACCAGAAATCTGCTGGAGTGGTGGTGATGGGGGAGGGGACAATAAAACACCCCAACTGGGATTTTCCCAATGTGTGAAAATCTAGCCCCTCCCCTACCTGCTGAAGTGAACGCTCTCAAGTGGAATACAAACGTATATGTATATGACAGCCCAACTCTATAATCCATACACGCTGCCATGTTGGATACTTGAGCACCGCACTAACACAGAACCCCGACAGAACCATTTTTCGCTGATTCAACCCTTCAGGATTATAAAAAAAAAGAAAAAAGTGTAAAGCGTGTAGTCTGGGGGAGGAGATCCTGTGTAAAAGGTGTAGTCTGGGGGAGGAGATCCTGTGTAAAAGGTGTAGTCTGCGGGAGGAGATCCTGTGTAAAAGGTGTAGTCTGGGGGAGGAGATCCTGTGTAAAAGGTGTAGTCTGCGGGAGGAGATCCTGTGTAAAAGGTGTAGTCTGGGGGAGGAGATCCTGTGTAAAAGGTGTAGTCTGCGGGAGGAGATCCTGTGTAAAAGGTGTAGTCTGGGGGAGGAGATCCTGGGCCCTATCGTTGCAATCGGCGTAGAAACTGCGTTTAAGGCCTAGCGCTAGGCCGCCTAGCGCAGTAAGTGGGTGTGGACCAGCGTACTCGCTATCTTGGTATCGGCGCTACACGCAGCCTCAACCATTATAACCACGCCTTTTAAGCGTAAAATTATGCATAGTCCGCTCATTGGAGAATTGCAGTAAAGAGTCACACGCTTGCCTTTTAAGCTCCAATTCCTGGACAAATCTGGTAAAACCAGACAAAGCCAAGCGCTCTGCCCCCCCCCTCCCTTCATCCAGTCTGTCTGTCTCCATATATAGGCTATTATTCCATATTATTATGCTTCTCAAACCAATCTAACTGCAGTTTAAATACTGCAAGCATGTAAATACCCTACACTATAGCAAGATCAAAGTGAAAATAATGTTCTAAATGCATCAGCTAGAAAAATATAGCCTATTAGATTGGTGAAAGTTTGTCCAGAAAGATATCATTTTCTCTCGCCTGCTGCAGGAAGGATGATGCACATAAATATACCCTACATTATGTAAAGTCATTGCATAAATGTGTTTTTATTGTAAAACTAAATGTGAAGTAGGGCCAAGTTATTGGAGCGGACATCACAGTATAGCACATGACAGTAGAAGCACGTCCGCTGTCACTTATCTAAATCACGTTGAATCGACAAGGGATATATATAGGCCCAGGAGGACATATATGTTTCACATAGGGTGGTGTTTTCATTTCGATGTTTTATTTGGTCCAATATTGAAATGTTCTACAATTGCAGATTGTGTTACCATTACACATTATTTAGATCTACCTTTATATAGGTTTTCGGCTCATTTGGTTGCTATTTAGTAGCGAAATGGAGTACCACAATGCATGCTGGGACATGCCAGGCAGTGAACTTACAACTTATTTTTCCTATGGGAAGTGTGTTGTGTCTGTCTGAGCGAGGGAGTCAGAGAGAGAGAGTCGTATTGTGCCTGTCAGACTGAGGAGAGAGGGAGAGAGTGACACAGAGAAGGGTGACAGAGGGGAGCCAGAGGGGAGCGCTCCACGCAACAGCGCACTGAATAGGCCTGGTTTTCAAAAGTGCAAAGCGCTAAATTTACGCCAGGTGGGAAGATATCATTAGGCCGATATTTAACGCCGAAACACCCATTCTCGCCCATTCAGGGAGTGCGCCACGCCCATTCGGCCTAAAGCGCATTTGGCAGCGTAAAGCCATATTGATATCTTCCCGAGGCAGGCGCAAGGCACGTTTTTTAGCGCCGAAGGCCCGTTTTAGCGCCGAAGGCCTGTGGGAGAATAGGGGCCCCTGTGTAAAAGGTGTAGTCTGCGGGAGGAGATCCTGTGTAAAAGGTGTAGTCTGGGGGAGGAGATCCTGTGTAAAAAGTGTAGTCTGGGGGAAGAGATCCTGTGTAAAAGGTGTAGTCTGAGGGAGGAGATCCTGTGTAAAAGGTGTAGTCTGAGGGAGGAGATCCTGTGTAAAAGGTGTAGTCTGAGGGAGGAGATCGTGTGTAAAAGGTGTAGTCTGGGGGAGGAGATCCTGTGTAAAAGGTGTCTGGGGGAGGAGATCCTGTGTAAAAGGTGTAGTCTGAGGGAGGAGATCCTGTGTAAAAGGTGTAGTCTGATGGAGGAGATCCTGTGTAAAAGGTGTAGTCTGAGGGAGGAGATCCTGTGTAAAAGGTGTAGTCTGGGGGAGGAGATCCTGTGTAAAAGGTATCTGGGGGAGGAGATCCTGTGTAAAAGGTGTAGTCTGAGGGAGGAGATCCTGTGTAAAAGGTGTCTGGGGGAGGAGATCCTGTGTAAAAGGTGTAGTCTGAGGGAGGAGATCCTGTGTAAAAGGTGTAGTCTGATGGAGGAGATCCTGTGTAAAAGGTGTCTGGGGGAGGAGATCCTGTGTAAAAGGTGTCTGCGGGAGGAGATCCTGTGTAAAAGGTGTAGTCTGAGGGATGAGATCCTGAGTAAAAGGTGTAGTCTGGGGGAGGAGATCCTCTGTAAAAGGTGTAGTCTGGGGGAGGAGATCCTGTGTAAAAGGTGTAGTCTGGGGGAGGAGATCCTGAGTAGAATCTCATCCCTTAAAAAGGAAAAGAAGACAAATACTGTAAAGCATGAGATGGAGAGAACATCGGTGTGTGCAGTGGACTTAATAGATTTCACAGTAGAAATGAAATTACAAACTTGAGTGAGCGTTCCTCTTCCTGTGGGGCAAATGTGGGATGGATTTGGATCGTTACCTGCAGAATAAACAAGGGCCTTTCTTAACAAGGAAAAATACTGCCCATGTCTATCATCACAGTGTCGGGGGGGGGGGGGGGGGGGGCTCTCTAGTCAGTGGCGATATGCATCGTCTGTCCTCGAGAGGACATTTACTCCAAAAGCCATTCATTTCACAATGTGCAGAGGGTTCCAGGCCCATTCATCTCGCAATGGGCAGAAACCCCGTAACAATAACGTTTATCATAGCTTGGATGATACGGCCCCAAATGTGCAGAAATACTTAGTGTATGCGTGCGCGTTTTCACCATACACCGGCTAATAGAACGAGTAATCAACATGGCTGTGTACGTTGTCATGAAAGTGGAGTGTGGTGCCATGAAAACTGTAATGGCAACATTGCTTCTTATATTGATACAAAAAGATGGGCAAACTTAAGTATTGACATCTATTGTTAATGATGGGATGATATACAGTGCTAATGTACACCCTCTTCCGGGTTTGCAATGAGACCTATAGAGTGAAATTCCTTGTTCATTTCAACATAGATGTTTCAGAAAATCCTTGTAAAAAGAGTTTTAAACCGATCAATTCAGGTATATTCAGAATTACGAGAGGCCATAGAATGTTTCACTCAATGTTACTGTTACATGGAAGTTCCCATAGTGCTGGCATGGAGCCAATGGCAGTGCATAATGACCAGCAGAACATTTGGATTCAATAAAGATGTGTTTATTGTCAAATCTTTAGGCATTTATGGCATTGAAATGCCAGCAGCTGCATATAGCATGACTCTAGATTCCATTTGCCTACTTTTGTTTCCACTGGTATTTAGATTTTTTCTGGTGGAATCTGAGTTTCATGCTATTCTATAATCCCCACTACTATAATTGGAGGGCAGATGGCAAGGCTGCGCAGCAGCCGAGTTGCGTATGCGAGCCCGCGTAGCAGTCGAGGCCGGGCAAAGACACAGACGCAAGCTGCGTCTGTGAGCCTCGAGGGCAAACCAACGAAGTATGGTTGAAATGACCGCTGCCAGTTAGGGCAGTGTGCTCTGTTTCTAGTGTCAATAATTGCTTGTAATTACTGTTACACTTGAGCAAAGCTATGAATTAACAGCTACAACAAAGCTATGAATTGCAGTATTGCAATAACTGCAATAACTGACTCAAAGTTTCGCTTATTCACCTTATTCCTGGACCTACGTTTCCCATGATTCTCATTGGTTGCCGCTTGTCGACTTCCTGTTTACATTTTTTTCACTAGCAAGGAGGTGCGCGCCGCTGTCAAAGAGTGGGAACGTTTGGCTTATTTTATCTGTAATGGCTAAAAATAGTAATGTTGTGTGATTGCATACCGCCGATATTTTACAAAAACGAGGTGAATGTCAATTCATCATACTATACGGGCTTATTTTAGCCAAAATGGCTAAAAATCGTATGTGGTTGCATAGCGGCCGCTTTTGTTTTGAAGTCAACGTCCAAACGCAACTCTTATTATTTGGTCATTGAACGTAGGTTTCTTTCAAGATTCAAGATATTGTCACTCCGTTGTACAATTATGCACGTGTGAAATTATTGTGCTGGGGGGCATCATTACAAGACATAGGTAGGTACAAAGTCACAACAATTATTATGATTATTTTCAGTCTCTTTCGCTATATGAAAGGTCCTGTGCGGAAACAGGCAACCGGCAGCTGGAAACAGGGAGGGAGGGTGTCATGGAAGCGCCCACGGTCTCACCAGGAAACTCTTGAATAGATCAGCCTTGTTAGACTGTAGGCTACATAGAGAGTACATACAGTACTTACACTGTACATAGATATACATTTTGTTTCCTATACGTATTTATAATCAGACACTTTCCATCACACTTATTATTGTAAATATATTAAAGAGCAGTTAATTTGTTTAAATGTACCTCTGTCTTCACTGTCCTTGTTTGTTTGAGCTTGTATGCATACCTTTTTTGTGCCCAAGTACTTTGAGAGTCAAATTCCTTGTATACATACAATAAAGCTGATTCTGATTCATGGTTTACATCTCTTTTACACTCTGATGTTTTATTTGATTTGATTTGATGTTCTGATCATGTGAGTCCGCCATCATGTGTGTGTGTGTGGGGAGGATCTGCTAAAATATTCAGACACACTGGATGCAAACGCTCGCTTCTCGGGACATACGGTTCGTATTATGCTTCAGCCGCGCTGCACTGTGATATTCCGAGAGAGTGAAAAAGAGTAGAAAAAAAAGAAAAGAGAGAGAGAGAAACACAATGACCTCTTCAGCTGGGCACGGCTCGAGCAGCTGGCCGATAACTTAAACGGGGGGCTTGTAATATGCTGGCTGTGGGCTGGGGGGGAACTGGAGGGAGACAACGCATCAAAATATGACAAGCAGATGATGGATTAGGGTCATAAGTCTCAGTTCAGCCGTACAAACAAAACATCATGATGGTGTGTTACCACAATACGCCTAATAGACAGGAATTAGCAGATGTTGATTGCAGCCGGGTTACTGTCAGCATACCAAAAGGCTCTGAGAGAGAGGGAGGGGGAGAGAGCGAGGGAGTGAGAGAGAGGGTGGAGAGAGGGAGGGAGAAAAAGGATGGAGGGAGGGAGAAAAAAGGGAGAGAGATAGAGAGAATGGGGAGAGACGGAGGGAGAGAGATGGAGGGGGAGAGAGGGAGGGAGAAAAGGGGGAGGGAGATAGAGAGAAGGGGAGAGAGAGGGAGGGAAGGGGAAGAGAGAGATAGAGAGAGGTGGGGGGAGTCTTTCAACCTGTTTTAACAAGTATTTCCCCCTTGTAGCCTAATAGGTGAAGCACATTTCATCGAGGGCCGCTGTAGTAGGCCGACCCCATGCATGCAAAGTAGGCTTGGCCTCTGAGATTTGAATGCTCCCACTACAAAGCACTTGTTAGAGTGGAGCTTGGCAGATCATCCTATCTCCCAGTGTTGGGCAGGAGAAGCTGAATTTTCCTCAAATTAATTGTCGGCTTGCAGAACTTGTTGATTGCTCCCGTTTGCGCTGTCTTCTGTGTTGACTCAAAAGGCTTATCAGTTTAATTCAAAACTGTTTTACTGCTGAATAACATTGCTTTGGTATTTGTTGTCTCTCTTGTGTAGGCTATTGTGGTTTACTGTGTGTGTGTGTGTGTGTGTGTGTGTGTGTGTGTGTGTGTGTGTGTGTGTGTGTGTGTGTACGTACGCACGCACGCACGCACGCACACACACACACACACACACACACACACACACACGCGTCACACACACACACACACACACACACACACACATTTTAGGTTTATAAGTGGCAGCCTGCATGACATGAATATCTCATAATGGCTCTACTATATAAATAGACCTGAATTAGCTCCACTAAAAAAGAGAAAAGGTAACAAGTTATCTGTTCCACAGAACGATGTTCATTTACAAATCTCAATTCAGAGTAAATTGAATAAACCCATCTGTTCAGCTTTAACTAATACAGAATTAATAGCACTCACAATGGCCAAATTATTTTCCAAACTCCAAACAGACAAAGAGAGAGAGAGAGAGAGAAAAAAAAGAGAGAGAGAGAGAGAGAGAGAGAGAGAGAGAGAGAGAGAGAGAGAGATAATTAAATCGTAATTATCATAAAATCCATCATTGTAATTCACAGAGGCTGAGTGTTGCAGACAGTGTTTGGATAGGTAATGATTTTCTAATATGGGGAGGCAATTTGCATAAGTAGCCCGGAGATGGGTTATCGTCGTCGTCGTCGTCGTCATCATCATCATTTTTGATTCCGCGCAATTACGATCCCTGCACCATATATCACAGCTCACAGCTATGTAAAACCACCGTGCTAATTAATAAGCCATTTACAGACTCGCAGCTAGTTACAGTTGGTCCTGCTGATGACCTTAGCGAGGATGAGCCGTCTCAGAAGTGCCTGTGTGTAACTACAAACATAATGATGTGCCAGGAGGGAATCATTAAAAATAATTTACACCAGCCTTGGTGTTCCCACATCTTTTGATAGCGCTCTTCCCCTGGTGTTTAGAGAGCGGCGCGGCACAGAAACTCGCCTCACCATTTGGAAAGAGGCGGCCGGGGGAGCGAGCGCAGGGTATAAGTGGTTAATTAAGAGCTGTTGGGGCGCTGGGAGAGTCCTCCTGAAAAAGCCCTCTGATGTCTGCCTGTGTCACACACACACACACACACACACACACACACACACACTGCCTGATGTCTGCCTGTGTCAAGTGTCTCTTCCCAGACTGAGCAGAGAGGTGGCTGCCACGCTACGCTAATTACTGGGAAGAGGCAGGGAGCAGCTGAGCAGAGGAGAGGAGAGGGCCCCCTAAATGAGTCCCCTAGAATCACACACATCGCACACACACACACACACACACACGCACGCACGTACGCGCTGCACACATATCTGGGCAATCAAGAAAGCTTTCGTGGCTAAGTCTGACCATTATGGTGCTCTGACAGAGAGGGAGGTGTGTTGCGTGCTTTCGGAGGGCAACAGGAGAAGAGGGGAGCAGTGGAGAGAGAGAGAGATGAACAATAGGCTGTTACAGAAATGATGCGATGAAACAATGTCGCTCCCTAAATGGCTATTCCTACCGACTAATGGCGTCATTTTCGACCTTAATTGATTCATCAGTCAGAAAGAAAAGACAAACAAACAAGACATTTTTAGGTGAGTTAATTGATTTTCTAGTAGATAGATAGCTTCTTCTTTTTTTTTACTATTTTCAAATCAAACAATAAAGGCTAAGAAAACACCATCCCTGCTGTCCATCCCTCCTTAATGCCTTGATTAAAAATGTGCTCCCCCTTCCCCCAATGTTCCAAAGTGCCAAGAAGGAAGTGTACCAAATATGTCCCCTTTAATCTGCAGAATTCCCCACTGCAGTGTTCAAATTCTGTTCAAAGCAAAGTGGTGCCAGGGAGAAAGCTCGGGGCTGAACAATGCTGTGGGATGCAGGCAGGATGCAGGCACATAGCTGCCGTGAAAGCCTCCAATGATCATGATACATTGGAACCAGGCCCTCAAATATGCTTGGCTGTATCCTGCTCTCTCTCTCTCCCCCTCTCTCTCTCTCTCCCCTCTCTCTCCCCCTCTCTCTCTCTCTCCCCCCCTCTCTATCTCTCTCTCTCTCTCCCCCCCTCTCTCTGTGTGTCTCCAGACCAGCCTAAGGAGGGAGTGGAGGGAGAGAAAGGGCTAGAGACAATAAGGGTTTTAAAGGCTCGGAGCTGCCTACAGCAAAGCCCCTTCCCAGGCAGCCAGGAGCCAGGCGGGCACATCAGGCATGACAGAAGGCTGGCAGAACAATCATCTTAACAATATGGCTGAGTCGCTGACCCCCGCCATCAAACGTGGCTATCTCTGCAGCTATGGCTAGCGCCGCGCTTGGCTCTGTGGCTAGCACCGCGCTTGGCTCTGTGGCTAGCGCCGCACTTGGCTCGCCCACTGCCCTAATAGCTCAGCGGCCAGCCAGGCCTCGGACTGGCAACGGGACCGCTGGGGCTCACACGGCTTGTCAAGGAATGTGAAGGCACAGAAGATGGTGCAGCTTGTTTTGAGGATGTTCTCTGACTTGATATGCTTGTTATGCATTGAATATATGACAGAATTAAAGAGGGGATTTGAATAACAAATAAGTAAAAATGTCTCGCCCTCAAACTCAACACATACGCATGACCAGGGTTGTGGAGTAATGGAATACATGTATTTAAAATTAAAAAATATGAATTGCTGGGATCAGTTACCGTCCTTACTTTATTTGTTTGTTTTGTTTTATTTGTGCTAAAATTCATATGAGGCATGCATTTCCCATAAAAATATAGTTTTTTTTATTTGCAACAATGTGTGCATGCGCAATCCAGCTGCCACACACCACAAGAGAATGGTCATGTCAGATGAGACACAGCCCCTCTCACAAATGTTTTTGACATGGAAATATATGACATTTGACTGACAAACATGCTGAAGAAGGTGTCGTGGCCGCATTGCCTTCCCATTTCCATATGAGTGACCCTGACAGACGGGCTCAGCAAGACGATTGTGAAGTATTCCAAAAGGAATCCAATGCATTTAGAATAGCTTAGTTAACTTGAGTAATCTAATGGAATACATGACAAAATGAAAATGTTCGGGCATGTTTTCAGTAATCTGTAGTGAAATACGTTTGAAAAGTAACCCTCCCAACATTGCACACAACATGCGGGTATACAGTCCCACTAGATCCAGAACTGTGACCCATGTTGGGTCCGGACCCACAACTTAAGAAACACTGTGCCCAAGCTGAACCCTCACCAAATGACTGTGTGCCCTTCCATATAATCAAGCGCTTCATAAGAAAAGTAGGAGGTATTATATGCAACTGCAAATCCCCTAAATGTTCCAAAATACCCCAACCTTGCAGTTATCACAGAAATACTATAATTATTTTAATTGACCTGGCTACTTCTATCAAGCCGAAAACCTGGGTACACCTTTGTGAGCTGGCAGGCTAGTGATGACATGTTTATATGGACTGATCCATTTTTTTAAGAATGCTGAAGGATCAGGGGGGATACAAACATACCATTAAATGATTTCCGCTTGTGTGTAGTGTGCTTTAAAGAGGCACTCTGCAGCTTTTCCTAACACTTTGAGGCAACTCGCTTCAGACAAATGCCCTGGAAACACAGTAAAAATATGTGAGTCAAAACAAATAAAGACATATTTTTCTCAAGATGAAGAGGAACAAAACAACTATCCCCCATAATTAATCTGAAAGCCTGAGTTGATATTGCAAGTCCTCCATTAATTGCATTTCTCTAGAGTTTACCTCTCCAGAATTGAGACACGTTGAGTTGAATGCCAGGGTCATGAACTAATAATCAAATCAAATAAAAAATAAAAAAAAGTTGAGAAAACAGGTTGTCGCAGGGTGATACGCCATTTCACAATCTCACATAAAAAAAAGAAACCTATAGGCTTCCGTCCCTCCTCTGGACCTGTATAATTTGATAGGATTTGTGTAAAGTACAGCTGTCCACAGACTCATTGTATTATTTGAGTCAAAAACAGACATTTGCAGCGAAGGCTGCCATCCCAGACTGAAAATGAAGGGTGTATATAAGGCATGGCGGGGCCCCAGGGCGTGGGCACTGTCGCCAGGGCTCTCAACATTACCCACGTTACACGCGCACACACACACACACACACACACACACACATACACATACACACACTGGAAAGGAAGTGTTTTGTGTTTTGTGTGTGTGTGTGTGTGTGTGTGTGTGTGTGTGTGTGTGTGTGTGTGTGTGTGTGTGTGTGTGCGTGTGTGTTGCCGCTATGCACAAAGGAACGTAGCTACAAAGCAGCGCCACACACACGTAACGCACAATGCCCTGTTTGTTTGGCTGCATGGGTGAGAGGCACACAGCAAAAACCACAGAAGCAAACTGTTATGATACACTACTTGATAAACATGGGAAAGCTACATGTGCCATTTCAGGTTAGTTTACATCAACGCAACGGGTTGTGTCAGTATGGGTGAAATGTTAATTATGTAGATGATACATCTTTTTCATTATCCAAAATTGCTTCTAAATATAATATCTGGTAATCATGGATTGTTATTAAAACAAAACTATCTTATATAGATATAGATCTAGATATATAGATATAGATATATAAATAAAATAAGGGCATAAGTATTCTTGTATTGTGTTACTGAACACACGGCTGTACAAAAAAATCAATAGTGCTATATCGCAATATTTTCTCTGAAATATGGATAAAGTATTGCAGGGGGGGAATCACGATAAATTGCCTTGTCGATTATATTGCACAGCCCTACTAAACTACCATACCATTAATGCTGGTTCCATTCAATGTAGGTGTTACAGTGGAATTCCGTCATTAACGTTATTGGTTACACCTGCTTTGCTTCCTGCTTAACCACCTCAAACCACTGCGTGAAAAGGGCCAACCAATGGGAATATGGCCAACCAAGCTCATGGTGTCATATTTGCATTCTATTCAGTCTTCTTCTTTTTTAATGATATGAAAATGAAGGATTCCACTTTTAATGCCACATTTTCATGCCTGCCACGCTTCACGCAGCCCTGCGAATAAACACTGGTATCAATCCCTGGCCAGAAAGTAGTGCCATGAAGGCTGCCATGAAATTTGTTTATCTAGCTGCTGGATTGTATTCAGCTGGGGATATGTGGCATAATAATGCAAGAACTGTGGGCTCTGTAATTAAGTCTGTCTTCACATGCTTTCCAAGCAATTCATTAACACACTCACTCTCAGCTAAGACGCAGGAAGTAATGCCACTCATTACACAAAGAAATGTAATTTATTGAATGATATTTAAACTTTTTAGGGGAAGCAATGATAACTTTTTTCCCTTTCCAGTTGGAATAGTATATTTCTCATTAAGAGTTCCCCCATACTGTAATTGCTGTTGCAGAGTAAGTCATTAAAAACGACATGATGTTTTTGAGTAGTGGGTATTGATTGTTCCCCTTAATATTTTGAACACCAGATCCATTTCACCATGCATTAACAAAGAGTCTTGTTGTGTCCATGTCCTTTGCACAGTATCAAGGGACAGGTGAAAATTTGCAGTCTGACAACTTGAGTTAACGTTACTGTCTCCCATCCTTAAATTAAAGTATATACTACAATGTCACTTTTTCTAACTTTCCGTTTGTAAACACACTGCACACAGCCCCTCCCCCTGGCTCCACAAGCAAGCGAGCATGGTCCGGTGGTCGAGCAAGGTCGACAGTGAATGGAGAGAGCCAGTGGCGTGCCTGACCAAGTTGGTGCCCTAGGCAAGATTTTTGCTGGTGCCCCCCCCCCCCCCCCAAAGAAAATATAATACAAATTATATCGCAGCTAATTCCACCACTGCAGTGCAGGCTCAGAATCGCCCTTCCCCAGTGGCGCTGGAAGTACTTTTAGGTAGGGGGTGCTGTAAGGAAGGGACTCTCGGTGCTAAAATTTGACGTTTTTTGGACTTTCATCCATATTTAGAAGAATATTTAATTTTAAATTAACATTAGGATTATACTGTTGTGATGTCATTATTCAGTATCCTCTCCTTTTCTCACTCACTTTCATGTAAGCACCTGTCGTTTTACACTACAACAGACAGCAACACAGGCATAAACACTGAACTTATTATTATTATTATGGAAAACCAGATTATGATGAAAATCAAACACTTTTGAAGAGAGAGCGTATGAAATAAGATTAGAGCTGGGAAGCACAAACTGTTTTTTAATGCGTTTTGTTGGTGGTATAAACACAAGACAGCCAAACCCTGTACACCAATGAATGCAAATGCAGCACTGCCAACAACCACATGATTAAGTTCTCGGACGACACCGCCATCCTGGGCCTCATGTCTGACACATCAGACGCACTGGACTACCAACAGGAGATCCAGAACTTTGTCCAGTGGTGTGGCAGACACTTCCTCATTCTGAACACCAAGAAAACTGAGGAGATGGTATTTGACCCCAAATCCATTGGAGACCACTCACCAGTGGTCATTCATGGCCAGAACATAGCCCAGGTTGACTCCTATAGATACCTGGGCATACACATAGACAATAAACTAACTTGGAGCGTTCAGGTGGAGAATGTATGCAGCAGGGTCCAACAGCGGCTGCACTTCCTTCGCAGGCTGAGGGTGTTTGGCGTGAGCCAGAAGGTGCTGCTGCTCTTCTACCATGCCATAATAGAGAGCATCCTGCGGTACGGCATTTCAGCCTGGTTCGGCAACCTC
>NC_139623.1:54916699-54951699 GCF_964638095.1 Poromitra crassiceps
CTGTTGTCTAACTGTTCCACAATGTTCTGTTGGATCCCCCACCTCCCCGTGTTGTTCTCAGTGTTCATCAATGTTCTGTTGGATCCCCACCTCCCCCTGTTGTCTAACTGTTCCACAATGTTCTGTTGGATCCCCCACCTCCCCCTGTTGTCTAACTGTTCCACAATGTTCTGTTGCATCCTCACTTCCCCCTGTTGTCTAACTGTTCTGCAATGTTCTGTTGGATCCCTGTCTCAGTGTTCCTCAATGTTCTGTTGGATCCCCACCTCCCCCTATTGTTCTCGGTGTTCCTCAATTTTCTGTTGTATACCCACCTCCCCCTATTGTTCTCGGTGTTCCTCAATGTTCTGTTGGATCCCCCACCTCCCCCTGTTGTTCTCGGTGTTCCTCAATGTTCTGTTGGATCCCCACCTCCCCCTATTGTTCTCGGTGTTCCTCAATGTTCTGTTGGATCCCCCACCTCCCCATATTGTTCTCGGTGTTCCTCAATGTTCTGTTGGATCCCCACCTCCCCCTATTGTTCTCGGTGTTCCTCAATGTTCTGTTGGATCCCCACCTCCTCCTATTGTTCTCGGTGTTCCTCAATGTTCTGTTGGATCCCCCACCTCCCCCTATTGTTCTCGGTGTTCCTCAATTTTCTGTTGTATACCCACCTCCCCCTATTGTTCTCGGTGTTCCTCAATGTTCTGTTGGATCCCCCACCTCCCCCTATTGTTCTCGGTGTTCCTCAATGTTCCGTTGGATCCCCACCTCCCCCTGTTGTCTAACTGTTCCACAATGTTCTGTTGGATCCCCACCTCCCCCTCTTGTATAACTGTGCCAAAGTCACGCCCACACACAAGTGTGTGTAGATGGAAAAAAGAATGGTGGATGAAACCTCTTCATGCCTATGCCAAACCGGAAGTGGGCGTGACTTTGGCGGTAAACCTCATGAGCAAAACAACAGTCTCACAGAAAATTGTAAAATAGCAACGTTTTGGACCAACGTTGCTATGTTACAATTTCGGCTCGAAAATTGTAAAATGGTAACGTTCTGAGATCTTAGGGTTATAGGGTAGGGGGAGGGGTTAGAAACAGAAAATCTCCGTAAACCACGCCCAAACCACGCCCACCCCTGTAGAAACGTACGTTACCATTTTACAATTTCGGAGCCGAAATTGTAACATAGCAACGTTGCTCCACAAACGTTGCTATTTTACAATTTTTTAAGAGATCGGTTGGTTGTATAACTGTTCTGCAATGTTCTGTTGTATCCCCACCTCCCCCTATTGTTCTCGGTGTTCCTCAATGTTCTGTTGGATCCCCCACATCCCCCTGTTGTTCTTAGTGTTCCTCAATGTTCTGTTGGATTCCCACCTCCCCCTTTTGTTCATGTTCCTCAATGTTCTATTGCAGAGGGAAACTGGGAGGCGGGCCTACCCAGGGGGGCTACCCAGGGGGGCTCCAAACTGTTTCAGGGGAGGCTCAGTGAATGGAAGTGAAAAAAGATTAGTTATTACATTACTTATCAAAAGGAGATCACACAGAATAAGTAATAAATAAAGTAATAAATACCTTTAGACAGACCTTTGTACGTACAGTATTTGGTGTAGTCTGAAGTATGTCAGACAGCAATATCAAGCTATTTTGGCACAATTGTTGAGTTCTCACTGTTCCTCAATGTTCTCTGGGATCCCCCCCCCTATTGTTCTCAGTGTTCCTCCATGTTCGGTTGGATCCCAGGTCTCCCCCTATTGTCTCCCCATCTCCCCTCTCTCTGAAAATGGATTACATTATCTCTCCTCTGAGGATGAGGATGCTAAGTTTGCATTCAAGTTGTTGTCACATGTTGCATTCAAGTTGTTGTCACATGTTGTCACAGATTGATTTATCTGGGTGACGGCACTTTGAAGAGACACTATTTTCTAAATTGAGACATAATATCAATAGTAGGCATGGAAATTAAATATATGGCGATACAATTTTTTTTTACAATAAGTTGTCATTAAATAAATCATGATATGATAGCTAAAGTTTATTCTGCTCTAGTAATCACAAATGAGACGGCTTGACCAAGATCTGCATCCATCATCATCATCAACATGCATAAAATTGCCAAAGGAGCGTCTGTCTGTCTGTCTGTCTGTCTGTCTGTCTGTCTGTCTGCGATTCTGGTCCCACATTGTGAGATTTGTGATGATTTTGGTCAGTAATGATGTCACTGATGATGTCACAATGTCTATGAAATAATCAGTGATGCCACTCAAACATTCGATGATGTCATCAGTGATGGTCACTCGAGTAATTGTGATTTCACTGATGATATCACAATGTCATTGTGACAGGGGTGGCCAAACTTTTTTGGTTGTGGGCCACATACAGAAAAATATAAGGAGTCACGGGCCAAACAATATCAAGCGCAGTGTTCAACCTGTTTAGACTGAAAGCAGGGGGGGGGGGGGGGTTAGACCAGAAAACCCCTGTGCCATCAAAAAATGTATTTCTCTCTAAATAAATAAATAAATAATAAATATATTACACATAGTTGATTAATTCACCTATTACAATGGGTATTTCTGTATGTTTTCCAATTTTCTTTTCTTGTACCAACAGGTTAACACAGAGATAATTTTACCAAAATTCAGTAAAGAAAAATGTAATAATAAAAACTGTGCAAAATAGACCAGGCCAGGGCACAGGGCCAGGCCAAGTATAACCCATATATATATACTTTCTTTTTTAAGTTCCCCGTTTTTGGTTTAAAATGGAAAAAAACTAAAAACGGGCCCATTTTCTCATTTTTGGTTTAAAACGCAAAAATGATTTTTCTATTTATTTTTTGCTAAATTCATGGCGGGCCACTTAGAAACGGGCAGCGGGCCGCAGTTTGGCCACCCCTGAGTCATCATCAGTGATGTCACTCGAGCAGTTGTGATGTCATCATGTCTATGACTGACGTCATCAATGATGCAAAGTTGAGCAATTGCGCGCTGAGTGATGTCACTCGAACACTCCATGTTGTGATCAGTGATGTCATCAGTGAGTGATGTCATCAGTGGCGAAGTTGAGCAATTGTGCCATGCATGCCAATAGAGCAGGCGAGCTGTATGCGAGCCAGTGCAGCGGGTGAGCTGCAGGAATCGAGCGCATGTAGCGCACAATATTTCTAGTATTCTATTATTTGCACTTTGTATGACATGTTTATCGTCATTCACATTCTAGCAAGCTGAGGCCATTGCTAGAAATATTTATAGGTCATAAATAAACATAATTATCCAAAGTTATAGATTGTTATTGTTGAACTTTTATTTATCATAATATATCTGAGTTGTATTGAATTGTGAACCATCCCATTGTTACATTACTAATCAATAATAGACCTAATATGGTATATGTGGTTCTCATGCTTGACTGGTGTACAAAAAAACATGGCTCTGATAGAATAGGCATAATGTGGGCTGAAATATGGAGCTCAATATAGTACCAGAAAGTGATTTTCTTCCTTATTCATAATGAGCAAAATGCCTGTTGTCATTCAGTTATCATCCAGGTTTTACCAGTGCGCCAGTTTAATTTCACATTTATTATTTAAGTTTTCTGCTCCATCTTTTGAGGGGTTTTTACCCAAAAATATGGAGATGGAAATCACTACCAAGACATTTGTAAATTCTATCTATCAAAAAAGCTATTGTGGACATGTTTACACGTTTGCTGCCCTACTGCACTTACTCCACCCCTAAAAGGACTTCTTTGGGAAATGATGCCATGCAAATCTGTACAACGGACGTCTTCAATGACACCACTGGCATGAAAGAGCTATACTGATCAGCCTATAAAAAAACCTTGGTCCTGTTAGCTTATTCACACACATAAGGCTGTGCACTGTGACAGCCTAAAGCCTGCAAATCACATGAGCAAACAAGCCCAACAGATGGGGCTGTGAGCATTACGCCACATCTTATTTCTACATTTGAAATACAACTATTATAAGAGACGGCTCTGGGAAATGTTTACAACATTTTAGATAATGCCTCTGCTTGCTCTACATATTGAATCACAGATTAGTCTAATATCAAGCATTACTGTATACGTCTCTAAAGGAGGTCAAACTCAGTTGGATTGTAATGCATTTACTCAACATGCTCTCCCCATTTCAGATGTGTTAGCCTCGTGGCTGTTGGTCTGATGTGGTTAGAAACACGCTAAGCCACATGGTTAGATGCATTGTATAAGCTGTGTGAATATGCACTTCTATATAGATAATATTTATGATCATCTCAAGCTGGAGATATATGAGAAGAAGAGACTTATCCAGTTATGTTTCACAAGCGCTGAGAGCTCAGCAAAGTTCACAATAGTTTGAAAGGAATTATGAGAAATGTCTTTCAAAAATGTAAAAATGCCCTCCAATATTCACAGACAATGTAGAATAAATCCAAATGTAAATGTATGCCACCGGTGTGTATGTATAGGTGTGTGTATGTATAGGGCTGTGTATGTGTATGTATACGTGTGTGTATGTATAGGTGTGTATGTGTGTGTATGTATAGGTGTGTGTGTATCAGGGTAGGAAATTTACTTCAGCGTCCTCCTCTCCTGTCATGTTGGCAAAAAGTAAAAACAATAAAAATAAATAACATGATCTATGATAATAGACATAAACACATCAATCAAAAATAATATTAAAGCCCCATTCTGTTGTTTTTCTGTTTGGGGAAACTGCGCCTCCACCTAAATGCTACGTTCAGATATCAGCCTTATTTTACTGTTTCTACTTGTACTGTCTACTTTGCTTACATTTTTGCAGTGTTTATAACTGGTTTGCTGGAAAAGATAGCTCCAAATATGGACGGATTAACCCTATGGGCAAATGGGCAGTTTGCCCAGGGGCACCAAACAAAAAATTTACAAAAAATTGAAGTGACGTTCAGGCTCGGGGGAGGCTCGATCACATTGTTCAGTCAGTAGTGTGTTGTGTTGTTTTTGGCTTCACAAACACTGGGCCATCAACATGATTAAAACACTGTTATACTGTATTAAGTTAAAAGAGTTATAGGGCTTTACTGACAGCACTTGAAGGCAACACCAGTGTTGAGCAACACATGAAACTGAAACTAATGTAGCTAGGATGGAGATACACGTGCAAGAAAACGCTAATCCAGGAAGTTTAAAACTAACGTTACCAAATACAATGCAGGGAATTTGGAGCCTTCAAATATCCCAAATGTTGTTCACTAAAACAAAACACGTTTCACTTCCTATATGTACTGTCCTTCACAAATAAAATCATATTAGTTTGTCAGCTCAAAACTTTTAATTTGAAGGAGCTGCGCAGGAAATGAACCTGACACTGTAAAGCCGCTCCAGGGCGCAGACACCAAAAATGCATAATGCAGAAACAGGCTTTCGGAGGGCGGTGTGGGAATGACAGAGCTGCTATTCTCTCTATTAGAAGTCACTGGGCCATCAACATGATTAAAACACTGTTATACTGTATTAAGTTAAAAGAGTTATAGGGCTTTAAAATCATAAAACCCTGTCGGTACATGATGTCACTAACTGGCCAGCTAGCTTGCGCTGCCTGTCACTGTATAATGGTATAGGAGGATGTGTGTGTGTGCACACACGCGCGCGTGTGCAGACATTTAAATCATTTAAAACATTTAAAAGTCCCGATCATCCGAATTCCAAGGGCAATTTTAAATTTTTTAGGGATATTTTGCCCCGAGCCCCCACTCATTTCCGACCCTGGGTATGAATGTGCATTTACAGTATGTGCATGTTTTAGCGATTCTGGCACAATAACCTCTTGAGAATGCATGTGTGTGTGTTTGTGTGTGTGTGTGTGTGTATGTGTGTGTGTGTGCATATGGATTTATTCACCCACCCTAGCAGCAAAACACTCCCTCATGAGATTGAGGAATAGATCCGGTTAAACCCTTATAAGAAGGGGGGGGGGGATCCAAGCTGCACGGCCTCTGGAGGCAGAGGTCGCCCCGGGTCAGCTGCCATATCTCTGCCTCTCTCAGCTGGGTGTGCCAGAGCGAGGAGGAGAAGAAGGAAAGGTGGGTGAGACAGATAGCAAAATACTCTCTTTTTCTCTCTCTCTCTCTCTCTCTCTCTCTCTCTCTCTCTCTCTCTCTCTCTCTCTCACTCTCTCTCTCTCTCTCTCTCCTCCTGGCTGCCTAGGACAATGAGATGACATGCTGAAGGTGGGACTGCATCTGGCATCATATTTAAACAGGGCTGCCACATCTCGGGAGCACGGGTCGTTGCCAGATTGCGGGCTAATTAAGGAGCTTCTTGGATGACCATCAGTGGCTGTCGGTGGGCAAGGTAGCCGGGCTGAGCCTATGCTCCACCACACTCCCACTGTGAGGCGCTGGAAAGACGAATGGCTGCCCAAACCCCCACGGGACCTCATAATGCTACATATTTCCCTCCAAAACAAAAGATAGCCCTTAGGGGATTTGTTTTGTCCATCCCCCAACCCTTTTCAAACAAGTGTAAATGACCTTGCTTTTTGGATAGGCATTCAAGTCGCCTGTCCACACACATAGCCATTTGTCGCTAAAACAAACGGGCAGCAAAATATGTATTTCACAGTTGCTAGCAGCTGAATGCAATAATTATCAGTGATATAATATGCTGTGAAGGTTATTTAATGGCTTTTGTCCTGTAATTTTGCAATAAATAATCATTTTGTATAATTAAAGGAGGTGTGATGAAATGATGGGCTTGGCTATTAGGAAACGGACCAAAGCTATTATTATTGTCGGCACATAATCACCCTGTTAACTACTTTAGCCATAGCACTTCAATGGCTATTAATTGCACTGTAAAAGTTCTGCTTTAGCAAGGAGAGCTCAAGTGAGAAGCCTCTCCATTGTTTTGGTATTTGGCATAATGCCTGTTTATGACAGGCAATATAACATCCTGTAGCAAAGTGCGGCTGGTTTGACAGCGAGTGGGAAGCCGGAATTGTTTACTTGACTTCATTTCTTTTCCCCGCTTGCCGCCTTTATTTGGTGCCACTGTGAGAAAAGCGGAGGGGAACAAGACGAGGCTGAGAAATGCAGCTGCTGGCTGCTCGGCTAATAAGATGCCCATCATGTTAGCTATAGCAGCACTGATTTAGCCCATCATGCTAGCTATAGCAGCACCGAATTAGCCCATCATGCTAGCTATAGCAGCACTGATTAATAAGACGCCCATCATGCTATAGCAGCACTGATATATCATGCTAGCTATAGCAGCACTGATTTGCGTTTCCCTCTAACTCTCTCTCCATGATTACATTCTAAGAAGCTCCCCCCCCCCCTCCCCCCAGCTGATCCTCGTCTTGTTACGTGGCATTAATGACACTTCAGTCATTGTGGCTTTCAAGCAGAGCCCTTCCACGGCGAACAGAGAGTTGACATTTCCTGACATTTTCCCAACTAATTACAGTACAAATAATTAAGCGTGTTCCTCTCTGTAACAAATGAAGGCGAAAGCCGTCTGTCAGCCCGGGCCATGATTGATGACACTCCGGGAGACTTTATCTGATGGGTCCTGCCACCAGGTACAGAGGAAGCAAATTTATTAGAACGAACAATGCAAATTTAGAGTAATCTCATCCAGTTATGCGCCCAGGCAATATCCGTGTCAAGGTGAATGTGACAATGAAAGCAAAATATTAGCATTTTGTGGAGCGGGCTGAAGGGGGAATCAGAGCGCTGAGATGACAGGCCTAATTATTTGGGCTCACACAGGCCAGGACAGCTGTTTCTGGTGTCGTGAACAAGCCTGTCACACAGGTAACCAAATAGGCTCTGCTATGAGCCTCTGCTATGAGCCTCTGTATTCCACACTCGGCCCATGTGTCTGCCACTAATGACCAATGCTAATGTCGCTGCCATGTCTGTGAAAAAGAAAAAAAATTAGAGGTGTCACCATGCACATTTTTTCCTCTTCTTTTTTCCGAAAAGCAGTCAACATTTTTCTGCATAATTATGTGTTTTGAGAATTAATACCGGCCTGTCACCTATTGGTCACCCACGTTCCCCCATTAAAATACTTTTGACTAAGTTTTGCTATTACTGTCAAGGAAAGGAACATCAAATTCCTCAAACAAAACAATGGTTAAGAAGATGAACTTATTGTATTTTATTGTTATATATGTTATATATATTATAATGTGATGTGAAGTCGCTGATAATCTGTTGTTGTTGTTTGCACATATCATTGAATGCAATTATGTAACTTTAAATGTATAAAACACACTTTTTTTAAAGCAATCCAAATAGACAGTACTGCCTGCATGTGGATATTGCAATGGGCTAAGACATTATGATAATAAATATATGATACATATTTATAATGTAATATACAAATATATAAATATATATGATGGGCAAAAAAAATCCAAACTATTTTCTGCATAATTGCATGTTTTCTCAAAGTTTCACCCATGTGATGTGCAAGGTGTATTGAGAAATAAACATACTCAATAAATAACAATGAAAAGGCATCGCCCTGATCAAATGTAAAATGTAGTGCATGCATGGCATCATCTGGGGATTAAACAACAGCTAATTAAAGCTTCCTCCAATAAACCGACAAGAAGAGATAAAACAAATAGGTGCTGAGGTCAAGTATGAGTGATGTCGCAAAAATTACATATTTAACGCTGAATGTTCCCAGGCACTATTTGATGGCGGGCACTCTGCTCTCTCACATTCTCTGCATTTGAGCTACTTGTGATATATGAACCAACAATGAACAATAGGCTGGTCCTTTTATGCTACCAAATAGCAATATGTTGTCTGCATACATCTGCGCTTTGGGGAGTACAAAGGTTGCCGCCCACGCTCATAATGAATCTAGAATTTGTACTCCAGGGCAGCCGCACAATGGCTCTTAAGGGGCAGGGAAACGCGGGTGGGTTTGGGAGAAAAAGAAATCTACATGGGGATCAAAGTTTGCTGCTTAGTGGCTTGCTGGCTGGTTCAGAACAGATGGGCGTCGGAGGATATGAGCCCATTGAGATTCAGCATGCTGATCTGTATACACAGGCAGATGATGCCTTTGTGCCAATGGACTGCCGATATGCATTTAGGTAGGTAGGCAGGTTTTTTTTTTTTTTTTTGTGCGTTGCCAAAACACAAGCAGCTGTGAAAAGGGAGTGAGTTTAAAGTGGAAGTGTGTGTTTAGGGATTCACTCGCACAGGTTGGCTAAACTATGCAAGTTTTATATTCCTTGGTTGTAAGCATTGTAATTCAGTTTGTGGATCTTAAATGGAAACAACAGATACTATCTGTACAATTTGTCATAGCTTTTTTGGGGGTTTGTTTTGTCTCTACAAAAAAAAACACCACAATTAGCAACAGCAGCTTTGTAGGCTATATACTGTATGCACTTCTTATTCAACCAAATCAATGACTGAGTGGTATAGAGTATTATCATTGTTATTAAATACTCTTATTAAATACTTTTATTCCACGTCTCCAAACTAATTAGGTTAAATTAAAATACTTCTCAGGCACATTGTAATTTGCAGCTGACAGCAATGTGTTATCGCTTCTTTGCTCAAAATGTTTTAAAGGGCGGAGTCAGACAGCGTCACTTTCCCTGACACTTAACCCCTGACACTTAACCCCTGACCTTAGTGAAAGATGATCGCAGGCACCGTCAGAGCTGCAGGCATTAGCACCACTGCATTCAAACTACACTAAGAAGAACACGCATGCATTGAAACGCACAGGCACACACACACACGATTTCAGACGGCAGCCCGTCTTTATTGTCACACGAACACACTACAACACATGCATGCGGCCACTACACACACTCATGCTGACGGTGGCCGGTGAAATATGTCCTCTGCATTTGACCCATCCAGGCTAGTCCTTTCCTCCAGGGGGCAGGCCAGGAGCAGTGGTCGCTATTTCTTTCCAGCGCCCGGGGACCTTCATTGGACCATCATTGGACCAACTTCAGATGTTGTCGTCACTGGTCGAATGACGATCTTCTGCATGTTTTTAGTGGGGAGTTATGTACGGAGGAACCCCCTGTGGGGTATGGGGAGAACATGCAAACTCCACACAGAAAGGCCCCTTCAACGAGATAGCCCACCTGGGCAGTAGGCACTGAAGATATGGGGGGGGGTCACAACTCCATCACCCACAGCGTCCCAGGTGGGAATCGAACCCAGGACCTTCGAGCTGTGAGGCGACTGCACTTACCACTGCACCACCGTACCCACAAACCGTCAAACACAGTTTGACCTGCACATGTGTGGGCATGAGTGCGCACAAATGCTAACTTACAGTCAGAGGTGGAAAGAACTGACAAATCCTACTCAAGTACAAGCATAATTACCAGTCCAGGAAATTACTTGAGTAAAAAAGGAGAGTAAAATGTAGTCTATTAAAAAGTACTCAATTAAAAGCATCTGTGTTTCCTTTCTTTCTTTAATTATTTACCCTAGTGTAATTACATTTCTCACATCCAACACGTGATACCAGTGTTCATAGTACATAAGCTGTCCCAATGCAATGTCATTAACCATGAAGAGAAAAATTGTATTCAGATATTATTGTGGAGTGTCTACACATGTCTAATTCAATTGTCCAGTCTTGAGTGCAATTTAATTTAATTGGCCACTGCACTAAGGAGCCACCAGTTTGGGCACCCTAAAACGTGGAAGTGATTTTGGAACTGTTCGCGAGCACTCCCAGTGCTACCGTGCTGTTTTCATAGTGTGGTGTGCAAAACAAAAATCTGAATTTATTCAGTAACATAATGTAAAACTAGCTACTAGCTAAAACTATGTAAAATCTATTATTTAAATTACTCAAGTAATAGTAAAAATGTAGCATTATAAAAATACTTTAGAAAGTACAAATAAAAAAAAAACAAGTACAGTAACGAGAGTTGTTACTTTACACCCCTGCATACCCCCGCTATGCCGACCACCCGCAGTAACGACAGCCCACAATGCCACGTTAAGTTTAGGCGTGGGGGGTGGGAGAGGTTAGGTTTAGAGTTAGGGTCTGGGGGAGGTTAGGTTTAGGCGTGGGGGCTGAGAGAGGTTAGGTTTAGGGTTAACGTCTGGGGGAGGTTAGGTTTAGGCGTGGGGGGTGGGAGACGTTAGGTTTAGGGTTAGGGTCTGGGGGAGGTTAGGTTTAGGCGTGGGGGCTGAGAGAGGTTAGGGTCTGGCGGAGGTTAGGTTTAGGCGTGGGGGCTGAGAGAGGTTAGGTTTAGGGTTAGGGTCTGGGGGAGGTTAGGTTTAGGCATGGGGGGAGGTTAGGTTTAGGCGTGGGGGCTGGGAGATGTTAGCTCCAGCCGGTCCACCGACACGCTGCATGCTGCCTCGCTCAGCTGGTTCTGCTTGTGGGCTATCGGCATTGCGGGCTGTCGGGGGGCTGACGGGGCACCGCATACAGCACAAATGTACACTTGGGATTTTTTGCATTTGCCCACAGACATACAGTATACAGTACACACATGTGCATGTAGACTCTATTCATTTTAAATTTCAAATTAATCGTAGTTACTGTATATGAAGAAAACCTTGCAATTAGTTTCAAAAGTCTAAATCAAATCTATAAATCTCATATGTGAATTCCACCACACGACAACATTTCCTTTCCCAGTCGAGGCCAGATGTCATAAAGATGCCATTCCTTTCATGTTGAGTGCAGTGACGTCACAACACTCGCACTTCACTATTGTCAGCCTTAAGATGTGAAGCTCAGTTCAAGCCCGGGTTGAAGCCCACACCTGCTGAGACAGACTCAACACCTCTACGCCTCACTCCCTCTCTCCAGCACCACAATTAGTTCTTACAACAAAGAAGGTCGATGGATTCCAAGAAAGTTGTGTGTGTGTGTGTGTGTGTGTGTGGGGGCGGGGGGGGGGCATCTAACAATGTAAAAGGTTTAACATTTTCCATTATGAAGTCACCACTGATCGTCTACTGTACCCCTTGGGATGCAATGCTTTTTGTTCCTATACTGTGCGAGGCAATTCTAATTTAGCAGGATATTTATGTTTCTTCTCCCCCCTGGGCATAATTTCGTGTTGGATGAATGTTTTTGTACAATAGAGGATGTTTCTATTCATGGTGCCTGTTGTCTTATTTTAGCCTGACATCATCTTCCCTCTCATATCGTATTTAATATACATGGATTCCCTATATCTACTTGGCGAATTGTTACTCTTTGCACTGCATTTGCATATCGCGGTCAAGAATAATATCATAGAATAATATCATGAGTAGACAAAATGCAGGCTGGAACATTTCAACTTTTGATGATGGTAATTTCTGTGAAAACGGACTCCGGTGACATACAGAGTCGAGGGAACAGACAGTGGGGAAAGATCTACCAAATCTAATGAACCGACCGAGTTAAATATCCCGGCATGACAGGTAGCCAACGCAGATAATTAAGGTAACTCAGATAAATGACAATAAACGTCCCTGTTGGATCCCTATGATAATGACAAATGTGTAATTTTGCAGCCGGAGAGTATTCGGCACTCCATCATGCTACGGTTGGTGGAAAAAGAAAAAGACAGAGGGAGACGGACTGAGTGAAAGCTGGAGGAGAGAAGGAGAGCGAGAGAGAGAGATAGAGAGAGAGAGAGAGCGAGAGAGAGAGAATGCCTCAGGGGCTTGCATTTAACCTGTCCACCACTCCCAATCAATGTCATTACTGGTTTCCACTCCATTTTATCAGCTCAGCGACGGCAGTTTCCTAGAAGTGACCGTTGCACGGCGCTCTATAAAACAGTCACAGGGCTAATGGAATGAGATGCAAAGAATTCTAAATGCTGACAGTAAATCATATTACATCCCTAATAAGCATTAACTGGATAACTGGGTCAAAGCTGTATTATCTTAATTGATTTTTCTAAAGAAACCTGACAGTGAAATGTCAATGCTTGAATATTTCTTCATGCATCATTAAAACAAGATTGGCTTTTAAGAAAACGGGAGGAGGGCGGGATCCTTTGGGCTGAATTGATTCTTGCTCGGGGCTGCCTTGCACAAGTAAGTGTATTACATCAAAATCTATACAGGATATTAAAACAACACCCATTCGGCAAGACAGTTACAATTAAAAGCTGACACCCACCCATGCTTTTGTGTCTGCCACCACATGCCTGCCAACAAATGCATTTCAGCCCTCTGACTCGCTGCAATCAATGGGGACTGCATCAACGCCCAGAAAGCTTATGTTCGACTGGCTAATAGAGCTGTTCCTTCCTGAATAGTGACAGCCGTGTTTTTATACCCAGCTTCCTGAATAGTGACAGCGATGCTTTTATACCCAGCTCATCTAGTAAGGCTCTCTGTGGCCTCAATATGTGCATGATTTCAGATTTAAAGGGATAGTTCTGTTTGTTTGAAGTTGGGTCCTATGAGGTACTCTCATACAGTCAGTGCACTGGGTAAAGCACTCTGGACACATCGTGCACCGAGATAGGAGAACTGCACTCCAGCTGCAACAGGCACAGAGAGCTGTCTGCTGAGTGTGAAGGGGGCCATGAGCAAAAATGTAAAAAACAACAGAAAAAATACATAAAATGCTTCCATACTGCTCACCTGGCATAATCCAAGTCTCCACAAGCCCTGAGATGCCAAGTTGACTTGAAAAGATGTCATATACACCCTGTTTTTAGCTGAAATCGTCACTGGAGCTAGCAGCTGAAATTACACACACAATAGGGTACAACCTTGCTATAGTGACGATTTTAGCTAAAAACAGGGTGTAAATTACATATTTTCAAGTCAACTTAGCATCTCAGGGCTTGTGGAGACTTGCATTATGCCAGGTGAGCAGTATGGAAGCACTTTATGTATTCTTTCTGTTGTTTTTTTACGTTTTTGCTCATGGCCCCCTTCACACTCAGCAGACAGCTCTCTGTGCCTGTTGCAGCTGGAGTGCAGTTCTCCTATCTCGGTGCACGATGTGTCCAGAGTGCTTTACCCAGTGCACTGACTGTATGAGAGTACCTCATAGGACCCAACTTCAAACAAACAGAACTATCCCTTTAAGACTCTTGAGCTGCTGAAGAAGTATACAGTAGACAGAGAGAATATTAGTGTGCTGCTCGAGCATGCTATCACTTAAATGGTGCAGATTAATTGATAACAAGTAAATCCACTGTGATTCCCATATGAAAAGTAATTCTGGTCAGTTTTATAGCTGGTTTGCCAATACTATGCAGGGATCCTATTTTAGAAATTCAGAAGTGCAGCATTTGCCATCCCAAACTTTTTGGGAATTCCCAAAGATAATCATGATAAAATCAGTGCAAATTCCATTGAAAGTGGCTGCTGTGTGGTTACTCCCATAAGGACGAATGGAATGTCAAGGCGGAGCTCAGGTTTGGAAATCCGTGTTGAAAAAGTTGAACTGTTTCACACGACACTTGATACAGCAGCCCTCTGTCGATTCAATACCACTGGACTTCACCACTTGACCATCCCCATCTAAGGACTGCGGCGGGGTCAAGGCACTCAACAGATTTGAGCAACACGATCTAAGCCTGATGCTAGCCGTCCGCTCCATGTTATCCACGCGATTTGTAGCCTTGCCATCCGCTAGCTTCTGTCCAAACATGTGAAACTCGCTGTCCATATGAACCGACTTGTGATCTGAGGATTAATAGGAAAGTGTCGGGCTGTTCGTACGCCTATAATTCATGGTCAGAACGCGTTTCTGCTGACGGCGTGCGAAATCACTCATTGCATCATCAACTCGCATCTCAGGCGAAATTCAATCGGATATCTGTGAAATGACTCGCGTATAGGGCGGGCAGGGCGGGAGTGGGGGGGCGATGTTTTGCATATAAAGTTACCGCACCTTGGCGGGGTGGGTCCTATTCTGAGGGTAAGCAGAGCTCGCCAAGACATTAGGGGTTGTGTGTGCGTGTGTGTGTGTGTGTGTGTGTGTGTGTGTGTGTGTGTGTGTGCGTGTGCGTGCGTGCGTGCGGAGGAGGGCTGGTGTGGGGAGGACCGGGGTCAGTTGGCACGGCTGCGGAGCAAATGCTGGGGATAAATCAGTTTCACTGACACGCTGCCTCTCATCAAGTGATGCCCCGCCGTGTCCCCATCAGTTACTCACTAATAAAGACGTATGGGAGGGAAAACAGAAGCCATCACAGCAGATGCCAAGGTGAAATGTATCTAGTGTCTGGAGAGATGGATCAGCTGCGAGAAGTTCATCACGAGCGGTTACCATTCTCCAAGCTTTTTTTTGTCCGATTTTGCAGTCAGAATCTGTTTCATGATGACTGTTTTTTTTGTTGTTGTTTTTTTGCGATTCCGAGTGGTTTCTAATGAGGGCAGCAGCACAATGAGCTTCAGTTCCTGTATCAACAAAACTGACCAACAATGAGTGCAAAGGTCAAAAACGTAGTGCCCCAACATATCCCCCTGACCATTGAACGATTCTTAGTGCCCAAACATATTCCGTGACCACTTAAATAAGAGCTAAGGAGAGAACTCCTTGTGAGTGGGTGAGCAAATATATTCAGTGGAAATACCATGAACTCACCACTGAGCCACAGTTCAACTGCCCTATAATTCACCTATACAGTCATTATAGTTACAGTCATTATTATAGTTTCCCCATTGATGTATACATAATGTATATTAGTATGAAAATTCATATAATGTAGTTTCTGCTTAAATATGTCAAGTCAGAGTTGGAGGACAGCTTTCTGATAATTTATTTCTATTTGGCTTGTGTATGATCCACATTTTTTATTCAGTGAAATATATATATTTTTTTATAGCTAATGCATCAATTCTCTTCTCACTGAATTTGTACCTAACTACAAAAAAATGCCCATTGCTTTGTATTACCTGAGATAAATGAGTAGTGATCATTAATAACCTACAGTTACCGCTACTTTGTATTACCTGAGGTGAATCAGTAGTGATCATTAATAATATCAGTATAGTAGTGATCATTAATAAAGTATAGTGACACACTGCTGACTTACAGCACAGATCAATTATGACAACATATAAAACATAAAAAACTGTCTGCCTTATAATAGGCTTGCTGAGACGCCCAGTACAGTATTCAATTGTTAACTGTTTACTTTGTAGGAATGACCCATTTAGCTATCAGGTTTTGCTGCGACGCCTCAAGCTTGTGTCCTGAATCGGTGTGTGTGTGTGTGTGTGTGTGTGTGTGTGTGCGCGTGCGCGTGCGCCTGCATGCGTGCGGGTGTGTGTGTGAGAGAGGGAGGAGCTATGGGTATGCAGAGCGATGTAATATTCATGACAATCCTGGTGGAAGTTGTCTAGCCTCTGAGCTCCTGGAAAACGCCACACACACACACACACACACACACACACACACACCGAGCACCGCAGTTGGGTGGCGTTCACCTGACATGTGCATATGTCATTCAGAAGGCCAGTGTGTGTCTGCATCAGTGATTTCTAAACACTTTGGGGTCAACAAATTATTAATATTTAGTATTAGCACTGATGACAATGTGGCATCCTCCTGAGAGCTGGGCAAAATGTGGAGCGGGGGCCATTCTCTTGACGTCAACCATGTTTGGCAGATGGTGCTGTCAGTTTAGGTCTTCGTTTATTCTTCTGCATATGGCAACATCTCCCCTCTGTAAAAAAAAGAAAGGGGGGAAAAACATATTATTTATGGGGCTAAAAAAACATGCAAACATAAGCAGGGATGTATCAGAGGAAGCTAAACTTCTGTAAACATGCAGCAGTGGTTGTTGTAAATGTGATTGTAGTGACAGAAATAGCAGCGACATATGGGCCGAGACAGGGGGAAGGGGGGTGATACCTGGATGGGACGCGGGTTCCGCCACGTGCTTGTGACAGGACGGCGTGTGACAGGACGGCGTGTGACAGTGAGAGACATGGCAGCCCCGGCAACGCCAATGACTTCTTTATGAAGTGCAATACCTGACTGACGACAACGCACTACCCCCCCCCCCCCCATTTTTTGGACCACCTCTGAGCTGAGGAAAAACTGCCTGCTTCATTTCAGGAGAATGATGGAATTGCAGGGAGAAGACTATATTCTGCCGGCCCCACATGGCAAGTGGGCCTATGCGCTGCAGATGGCGGATATAGATCGTGTTATATTATTCTCGGAGCGCATCCAAAAAGTTAGATGCGGTTGACATGGATCCCTTTTGAACTGCAGTGGGAGGAACACTTGTTAGACAGGGATTTCTTCAGAAGTGATGCCATGTATCACACTTCCCATGCAGCGATCGACTTTTTTAGCCAGCTATTCTCTTCGTTTACAGCATATGTGTGCTCGTTAAGTGGGATTGAATGCATTATTTACTACTTCATATTATTATGAATGATGATTCTTATTGAAGGCTTAGCTGATGAAGACTGATATACAGCTAGTTTGACTACTGTTCACAACATGCACTTACTTATTGCAAGTTGCTTTGAACAAAAAGGACTGTAATGAATGTCATGTAATCAGGGCTGTTGTGGAGGCTAAATGCACATAAATGCCATTTAACCACCCTTTTACATACAACATAGCATTTACTCACCTTTTTATGATGTATGCACTTGTTATTGTGCGATTCTTAATCATGGACATCCTCGCATCTATAGGGCTTATTTTCAAAGCTATAGTGAAGGTACTGGTATCATATGAAACTAGATGCCCTAAGGCATCCAATGGAACCAACGCTGTTGTGCTAGCTTGTCGGGAAGGCTAAATAACGCTCCAAAATCTGGCAAAATTTTGGAAAACCCAGCATGGCCATTTTCAAAGGGGTCCCTTGACCTCACCTCAAGATCTCTGAATGAATGTCTATCTGAATGGGTTCTCTGGGTACCCAAACAATAAATAAATAAATAAATAAATAAATAAATAAATAAATAAATAAATAAATAAATACATAAATAAATAAATAAATAAATAAATAAATAAATAAATACACACATACATACACACATACACATACATATAAATTATATAGATTATATACAGTATATATATATATATATATATATATATATATATATATATATATATATATATATAGAGAGAGAGAGAGAGAGAGAGAGAGAGAGAGAGAGAGAGAGAGAGAGATAGATAGATAGATAGATATGATTCAGTTACAGTATAGTCTCTCATACTGTACCTATAGTGTCATGGGCGACTGAAGTTTATAGTTTATCCACAGTTTTTGTATAATGGCGTGAGAGAGCTGCGACAGACATCTATAGTTTACCCACCTTTTGATAAAGACAAAACGCAAACGTGATTTGCCAATATTCTTTTCTCCACACAAGCAAAAACAGGGGCTCCCACTAAAGGAGGAGAGAGAGAGAGAGAGAGAGAGAGAGAGAGAGAGAGAGAGACAGAGAGAGAGAGAGAGAGAGAGAGAAAGAGAGACCCCGGTTAACTTGTGGAGTGTAAAACTGCGAGGGGTCTTACTCCTGCTTTTCCCTGACATGATGCTGGGTTGGGTTAAGAATCGACACCGGGGTGAGCAGGCGGGTGAGTGGAGATATGAGGGTCCCCGTGGCGACCTGGCAGGTGCCACAGCACAGAGGATGGGGAGATAGAGGACAGACAGACAGACAGAGAGAGGAGGATATCCAGTGACACCAGCAGTAAAATCACATGTGACAGACCCAAGCTCAGGTCGGCAGCTCTCATGTTAGAAGCTGTGTCTAATCTTTGGGAAAGAAAGGAGAAAGAGAGCGAGACAGCTAGAGAGAGAGGACGAGAGAGATACTGATGCAGAGAGAGAGATAGACTGAGAGAGAGAGAGATACTGATGCAGAGAGAGAGACAGAGAGACAGAGAGAGGAGGTGTGAGAAAGACACGATCATCAATAATTAATCGTTAGGTTGGTCGCTGGAATGACAGTTGTTTTGATTGACAGATTTGGAGCATTTGATCTGCACTCTCTCTCTCTCTCTCTCTCTCTACCTACTGTACCCCCCCACCTCACTTATCCTTTAAATCCCTCTGCCAACAGCACAGCATCTACTGCATGGCAGTGTGGCTGCGAGGTGAGAGGCTATTTCCCAGGAAGTTTGAGGTGACATGTACTTTACCAAGACATAAAACACAGCACTGCTGCCTGTGACAGACAGAGGGCACACTCATGTTTGCTTAGTACGGCAAGGAGTGCCACTTCTCACAGGAAGTCCCGACTTATGAAGAAGAAGATATTCAGACCATTAGTTAGACAGGGGCAAGGATCAGTTTGCCAGGTCAATTTTAATGTGAAGTGCGATATTGTATAGGGATGACTATTAGGGCTTTGGCAAAATATTTACTGTACACCATGTGATTTTTAGCTGTGACCAGTCATGGTCCCAGCTCTATAAGTCACATGACGTTACAATGGAGTGGATGATATCACCACAAAAAGTGCATTTCAGAAACATATCTGATCACAGCTGTTGCGAATTCACGCTTGTTGATAAATAATCATCAGTAATGTGGATACTGTATAATGAGGTAAACGCAAATAATAGAAGACCTAGAACAGTCTGGTAAGTTCAGAAAATGACAAACAATAAGGAAATGACAAAACTTAATACATAATATTTATAATAATAATAATAATAAATATAGCCGCAAGCGGCGATGCGGGGTCCAAGCTTCCGGTGACTTGGGGGGTATATGTCAGATAGTGCACATTTATTCAGACTTGGTATGTGCACAAGTAAACAAAGTTTGGTTGAGATCCGGTGACCTGACGGTTTCCAAGCAGTACTAGTAGTAGTAGTAGTAGCAGTAGTAGTAATAGTGTTGGTAGTAGAGGGAGTGGTAGCAGTAGTAGCAGCAGAAGTACTAAGAATAGTAAATGGTAAATGGACTGCATTTATATAGCGATTTTATCCAAAGCGCTTTACAATGTGCCTACATTCACCCATTCACACACCGAAGGCGGCCAGCTGCCACGCAGGGTGCTGGCACAGCCATCGGGAGCAATTTGGGGTTCAGTGTCTTGCCCAAGGACACTTCGACGTGCGGACTGGAGGAGCCGGGGAACGAACCACCAACCTTCTAATTAGTGGACAACCCGCTCTACCTCCTGAGCCACAGCCGCCACTAGTAGCCAATAGTAGTAGTAGTAGTAGCAGCAGCAGCAGTAGTAGTGGTGGTTGGCTGTTATAGCGCCACCATCTGGTGGGTTGGTGTAATTTTTTCCTCTGAGTAGTGGGTGATGTCTTGAAACTTGAAGTAGTACTTGGATAGAAAGCAGTTTTTGTGTACAATATCCCTTTAAGTATCTGGACAGAAATTGGTATTTGGGTAGAACATACTGTCAATACGACAAGTACTTCTCTGGCTCTGCAGATACATATAATATGGTCTACAAAGTCAAATACAACAGTCTGGATAGCTCACTTGGTAAAGCTCATGACTTATGCTAGCTAAAGACTATTGTGGCTCAAAGTTCAAACCCCATGTGGGATGAACAATTTTCAACTTCAGACAGTTAAGTCAGTAATAGTAATTAAAACCCCACATGTTGCCTCCTTATTTTGCGGTGTTTCATGAACTTTTTCAATATCTTGGAAATGTTAGCTGGAGATTGCGTGGCTGTGTTCAAGAACGTGTTTTGCAACAGGAGAGGTTAGTTCTTGTCTCATGATGGAGCTTTTGTGTTCTGAAATCAGAATTTTCAGTTGTCATTGAGTCTTTCCCACACACACATCAAACCATAGGGCATAGTGGCGTCCACTACAGAACGTTGATGGTTTTATCCCTGAAATTGCTTTTGATGACTATAGCCAGCACCCTGCATTGCAGCTTGTCATGCAGTCCATTTACCATTAAGGACATGTCTGTATTACACACATAATCCACCACTTTACATTAAAAGTCTGCCCTGAATGGAGGTGTTTGAACTAATTGGTGTGGGTTGTGCTGTTACAATGGAACTAAAGTAAAGGTAAAGTCCCACTGATTGTCACACAATGTGTGAAATTTGTTCTCCGCATTTGACCCATCCCCTGGGGGAGCGGTGAGCGGCAGCGTTCGCCGCCCTCGGGAATCATATGGTGATCTAACCCCCCAATTCCAACCCTTTGATGCTGAGTGCCAAGCAGGGAGGCAAATGGGTCTCATTTTTATAGTCTTTGCTATGACTCGGCCGGGGATCGAACTCACAACCTCCCAGTCTCAGGGCGGACATTCAGACCACAAGGCCACTGAGCTGGACACATGAGTGACAAGGATAATTCAGATTTAATTCTCTTTTTTGACCTTTCACATCTGAAGACACAATAATGTATTGGAATGTTTTTCCTTTCATATATCTGAAAGAAGGCTCCCAGCAAACACAATTACATCATGATGATGTTCTGATATCATCTTTCAGTGACGTCCAGGACTAGGCCAAATCACAGCCGATTTGGGGATCATTTAGACATCTACACAGGAATGTCAAGAGGACGTCGAAATATGACGTTAACATAAATAGGCATATTCAGTTATTCTGCTATGTACACAGTGTGTATTCAGCAGCGTTATACATAATTATATCCAGATTAACCTTTATTCTACATTTTCAAAAAATAAAACAGTTACCTGGCCGTGGTTTGAACCCAGGACCTCCAGCTTTGGTGTCTGCTACTTTACCCCTACACCATCCTTCCACAGCAATGACAAGGCACGGATATAACCTTATTATGGCATAAACTTGTTTTTATTCAAACGTGGGTGTCAAGTCTTTGTGGATCGGGCATTACTGTGTGACATCTAAACCAACTATGTATTATGCTACAGCAGATGCAGAACCCCAAAACACATTAACCCCACCCAAAATGCTACATTCCAACTTCCAGTAGTAGTAGTAGTAGTAGTAGTAGTATTAGTAGTAGTAGTAGTAATAGTAGCAGAAGTAGTAATAGTAGTAGTAGTAGTGTTGGTAGTAGTGGGAGTGGTAGCAGAAGTAGCAGCAGTAGTTGTAATTGACCGGTTAATGAGTTGTGGGCAATTTAGTGTTGGCGTGTGTTTCATTAAAAGTTTAGAGATTTATCATTTCAAAACGGTTTCACGTATCCAAAATCCTTTACTAACCTTAGGTCGGGGTAGCCCATAGATGACCCAGAAAAAGTTTTGTGTGATTTGGCCAAACGGTCTAGGAGGAGCTCGCAAAAGTAGGTTTTTGATCAAATTCAAAATGGCGGAAAATCTACCACACAGAAATGGGCGTGGCCTAGTGGGTTAGATACATGATGCTCCAGGGAAACCAGTAGATGTGGAATTTTGATTCTACAGCTCGCAGTTCAGAAGTTATGGACCGACAAACATGAAATTGGCTGTTATAGCGCCACCATCTGGTGGATTGGTGTAATTTTTTTACTCTGAGTAGTGGGTGATGTCGTGAACCTGTGTGGAAAGTTTGGGTGATGGGGGGTGTATGGTTTCTGAGATCCACACACTTTTAGGGCAGGAAAAGAACAAAAGTAAATACACAAAAGTTTAAACATTTATCATTTCAAGACGCTTTCACGTATCCAAATTCTTTCTAAGATTTTAAATCAGGGAAGTCCAGAGATGACACACAAAAAGTGTGGGCTCATTTGGGCAAATGGCCTAGGACGAGTTCGTTTTTTTTTTTTTTGAGAAAGTCCAAGATGGCGGAAAATCTAGGCACACGCAAATGGGCGTGGCCTATATGGATAGATGCGTATTGATCCAGGGAATACAGCCGAAGTGGAATTTTGATTCTACGCCTCACGGTTCAGAAGATATGGACCATAACGCGAAATGGTCTGTTATAGCGCCACCATCTGGCCAATATGGCTAATTTTTTGTCTCTGAGTAGTGGGGCACATTTCCAACCTATGTGCAAAGTCTGGCTACTGTACCCCTTACGGTTTTTGCCGTGCATACTGTTTTAGCGGAGAATAAAAAGAATAATAAATATAGCCGCAAGCGGCGATGCGGGGTCCAAGCTTCCGGTGACTTGGGGGGTGTATGTCAGATAATATAGACACTGAATTGCACATTTAATCAGAGTTGGTATGTGCACAAGTGCACAAAGTTTGGTTGAGATTTGGTGACCTGACCGGGTTCAAGCAGTAGTAGCAGTAGTAATAGTAGTGTGTGTGTGTGTGTGTGTGTGTGTGTGTGTGTGGCAATGTGCACTGGAGCTAGCGGCTGAATTACACCAACTAAGGTACAACCTTGCTACAGTGAACATTTAAGCTAGAATCAGGGTGTAAATGACATTTTCAAGTCAACTTGGCATCTCAGGGCTTGTGGAGAGTTTGATTACACCAGGTGAGCAGTATGGAAGCATTCTATGTATTTGTTTTTTCTCATGGTCAACTTCACTCAGCAGACAGCTCTGTTGTGGTTAGAGTACAGTTCTATCTCTGTGTGTGATGCGTCCAGAGTGCTTTACCCAGTACACCGACTGCATGCAAGTACCGCATAGTACCCCACTTCAAATAAACCAAACTATACCTTTCACAAATCAACTCAATAAGTGTCAAACTAAATGAATGCCTGCTAAACTGTTTTCGGATGTGCGAGATGTGCAAAATAAATAAGCATTGTTTCCGTTTTCGGTGGAGTGTCCCTTTAAGGCCAAAACTAACATCTCAGTTGGCTTTAATTAAAACACAAGATAGGAATACATTTCAAATCACAACACATTGCCGTCACTTCAAATTACCTTCATACCTCCCTTTACATAACATTGAAAATATATTTCAGATTGTGTAAACCTCCCTTTAAACTCACAGATTTGGCTTTTGGAGGTTTCATTCAGCAGGTTTCAAAGATAAGTTGAATTGGATGTTAAAAAACGTTCCCTCTATACTGCCAACTGTCTTGCACCATCTCCATTCATCAGTGATTCAGTGCACCTGGTACAGAGCCTGACCACAGCCCAACTCTGATTGGCTCAGTCACACTGCAGGATTACAAGCCCGCCAACTTCTGTTTCATGTAAAATACATTGGTGATACATTTTGCAGTGTAAACATTGGTGAACTGGGTTTACAATTATCAAATTATGTGTTCTTAAGTTAAAGCAACTCTGTTCAACATGTGGTAAAATATCAGCCAGGATGAGCGGTTAATGCGTGTCACACCTATGAACAGGTGAGGGCAATGTGACCCCTCAGCACTGGACCCAGATAAAACCACAAGGAAAGATGGCAGGCACACAGCAGGACAAGGTGCAGGGTGATTTTATTTTCCCAACATCAAAAGTGACAGTGAGGCAATCAGCATGTTGTCTGTGGATAAGAACACAAACAGAATTATTTACCCAAATACACAATGTTAACAAGCAATCCAAATGACATCAAATTAGCAATAAACAAACAATGTAACAATCAATTAAAGCAACAATAAACAATATATTTCAACCATGCTAAAGAAAAAAACATATGCAATTCACCTTTAAGGTCAGCATGAGTTGGACTGGCTCACAGCACCTCTGTAGCAGCAGACTGGGGTTTGGGGCAAGTTTTGCACTTCTTTTATAGCCATAGCTCCACCCATCTCCCCACCCACGTGGCACAATCCACAAGTGAGTGAGTGAAGCACTCTGGGAGATGAAGTACACCAGTGGTGGCCATTTTAGTGTGCGTGTGCGTGTGTGTGTGTGTGTGTGCGTGTGTGTGTGCGCGTGTGCGTGTGCGTGTGCAAACAGACAAAATAGTCATAGGAAGTAGTATGTTTAGCAATAAAAAACAATATAACAATCAAACAAACAATAAACAATATATTTTAACCATGGCTAAAGAGAAAAACATATGCAATTCACCTTTAAGATCAGGATGGCTTGGAATGGCAATTCAACAATGGCTAACAAAACTACAACTTACTTAATAATGCATCTGAAGGGAGGATAAACACCAGACTGAAACACCAACACAGCCTCTACTGCAGTAACGGACACACACTGAGTGTAGAGGCTGATTAGCGTCTTAAGTGCAGGTGTGTGGTGATCAGTCCAGAATTAGGTGCAGGTGTGGTGTATATGTGTGTGCGTGTGTGTACGTGTGTGTGTGTGCGCGTGTGCGTGTGTGTGTGTGTGTGTGTGTGTGTGTGTGTGTGTAGATCCGGTGACCTGACGGTTTCCAAGCAGTACTAGTAGTAGTAGTAGTAGCAGTAGTAGTAATAGTAGTAGTAGTAGTGTTGGTAGTAGTGGGAGTGGTAGCAATAGTAGCAGCAGAAGTACTAAGAATAGTAGTAGTAGTAGTAGCAGCAGCGGCAGTAGTAGTGGTGGTTGGCTGTTATAGCGCCACCATCTGGTGGATTGGTGTAATTTTTTTACTCTGAGTAGTGGGTGATGTCGTGAACCTGTGTGGAAAGTTTGGGTGATGGGGGGTGTATGGTTTCTGAGATCCACACACTTTTAGGGCAGGAAAAGAACAAAAGTAAATACACAAAAGTTTAAACATTTATCATTTCAAGACGGTTTCACGTATCCAAATTCTTTCTAAGATTTTTAATCAGGGAAGTCCAGAGATGACACACAAAAAGTTTGCGCTCATTCGGGCAGATGGCCTAGGACGAGTTCGTTTTTTTTTTTTTTGAGAAAGTCCAAGATGGCGGAAAATCTAGCAGACTTAAATGGGCGTGGTCTATATGGATAGATGCGTATTGATCCAGGGAATCCAGCAGATGTGGAATTTTGATTCTACGCCTCACGGTTCAGCAGTTATGGTCCAATACGTGAAATGGTCTGTTATAGCGCCACCATCTGGTCAATATGGCTAATTTTTTGTCTCTGAGTAGTGGGGCACATTTCCAACCTATGTGCAAAGTCTGGCTACTGTAGCCCTTACAGTTTTTGCCGTGCATACTGTTTTAGCGGAGAATAAGAAAAATAATAATAAACGGAACAGATACAATAGGGATCCACGCACTTCGTGCTTGGACCCCTAAATATAGCCGCAAGCGGCGATGCGGGGTCCAAGCTTCCGGTGACTTGGGGGGTATATGTCAGATAGTGCACATTTATTCAGACTTGGTATATGCACAAGTAAACAAAGTTTGGTTGAGATCCGGTGACCTGACGGTTTCCAAGCAGTACTAGTAGTAGTAGTAGTAGCAGTAGTAGTAATAGTGTTGGTAGTAGTGGGAGTGGTAGCAGTAGTAGCAGCAGAAGTACTAAGAATAGTAAATGGTAAATGGTAAATGGACTGCATTTATATAGCGCTTTTATCCAAAGCGCTTTACAATGTGCCTACATTCACCCATTCACACACCGAAGGCGGCCAACTGCCACGCAGGGTGCTGGCACAGCCATCGGGAGCAATTTGGGGTTCAGTGTCTTGCCCAAGGACACTTCGACGTGCGGACTGGAGGAGCCGGGGAACGAACCACCAACCTTCTAATTAGTGGACAACCCACTCTACCTCCTGAGCCACAGCCGCCACTAGTAGCCAATAGTAGTAGTAGTAGTAGCAGCAGCAGCAGTAGTAGTGGTGGTTGGCTGTTATAGCGCCACCATCTGGTAGATTGGTGTAATTTTTTCCTCTGAGTAGTGGGTGATGTCTTGAAACTTGAAGTAATACTTGGATAGAAAGCAGTTTTTGTGTACAATATCCCTTTAAGTATCTGGACAGAAAGTGGTATTTGGGTAGAACATACTGTCAATACGACAAGTACTTCTCTGGCTCTGCAGATACATATAATATGGTCTACAAAGTTAAATACAACAGTCTGGATAGCTCACTTGGTAAAGCACGTGACTTATGCTAACTAAAGACCATTGCCGCTCAAAGTTCAAACCCCATGTGGGATGAAAAACTTTCAACTTCAGACAGGTAAGTCAGTAACAGTAATTAAAACCCCACATGCTGCCTCCTTATTTTGCGGTGTTTCATGAACTTTTTCAATATCTTGGAAATGTTAGCTGGAGATTGCGTGGCTGTGTTCAAGAACGTGTTTTGCAACAGGAGAGGTTAGTTCTTGTCTCATGATGGAGCTTTTGTGTTCTAAAATCAGAATTTTCAGTTGTCATTGTGTCTTTCCCACACACACATCAAACCATAGGGCGTAGTGGCGTCCACTACAGAAGGTTGATGAGGTTTATCCCTGAAATTGCTTTTGATGACTATAGCCAGCACCCTGCATTGCAGCTTGTCATGCAGTCCATTTACCATTAAGGACATGTCTGTATTACACACATAATCCACCACTTTACATTAAAAGTCTGCCCTGAATGGAGGTGTTTGAACTAATTGGTGTGGGTTGTGCTGTTACAATGGAAGTAAAGTAAAGGTAAAGTCCCACTGATTGTCACACAATGTGTGAAATTTGTTCTCCGCATTTGACCCATCCCCTGGGGGAGCGGTAGCATGCGCCACGCTCGGGAATCATATGGTGATCTAACCCCCCAATTCCAACCCTTTGATGCTGAGTGCTAAGCAGGGAGGCAAATGGGTCTCATGTTTATAGTCTTTGCTATGACTCGGCCGGGGATCGAACTCACAACCTCCCAGTCTCAGGGCGGACATTCAGACCACAAGGCCACTGAGCTGGACACATGAGTGACAAGGATAATTCAGATTTAATTCTCTTTTTGGACCTTTCACATCTGAAGACACAATAATGTATTGGAATGTTTTTCCTTTCATATATCTGAAAGAAGGCTCCCAGCAAACACAATTACATCATGATGATGTTCTGATATCATCTTTCAGTGACGTCCAAGACTAGGCCAAATCACAGCCGATTTGGGGATCATTTAGACATCTACACAGGAATGTCAAGAGGACGTCGAAATATGACGTTACCATAAATAGGCATATTCAGTTATTCTGCTATGTACACAGTGTGTATTCAGCAGCGTTATACATAATTATATCCAGATTAACCTTTATTCTACATTTTCAAAAAATAAAACAGTTACCTGGCCGTGGTTTGAACCCAGGACCTCCAGCTTTGGTGTCTGCTACTTTACCCCTACACCATCCTTCCACAGCAATGACAAGGCACGGATATAACCTTATTATGGCATAAACTTGTTTTTATTCAAACGTGGGTGTCAAGTCTTTGTGGATCGGGCATTACTGTGTGACATCTAAACCAACTATGTATTATGCTACAGCAGATGCAGAACCCCAAAACACATTAACCCCACCCAAAATGCTACATTCCAACTTCCAGTAGTAGTAGTAGTAGTAGTAGTAGTATTAGTAGTAGTAGTAGTAATAGTAGCAGAAGTAGTAATAGTAGTAGTAGTAGTGTTGGTAGTAGTGGGAGTGGTAGCAGAAGTAGCAGCAGTAGTTGTAATTGACCGGTTAATGAGTTGTGGGCAATTTAGTGTTGGCGTGTGTTTCATTAAAAGTTTAGAGATTTATCATTTCAAAATGGTTTCACGTATCCAAAATCCTTTACTAACCTTAGGTCGGGGTAGCCCATAGATGACCCAGAAAAAGTTTTATGTGATTTGGCCAAACGGTCTAGGAGGAGCTCGCAAAAGTAGGTTTTTGATCAAATTCAAAATGGCGGAAAATCTACCACACAGAAATGGGCGTGGCCTAGTGGGTTAGATACATGATGCTCCAGGGAAACCAGTAGATGTGGAATTTTGATTCTACAGCTCGCAGTTCAGAAGTTATGGACCGACAAACATGAAATTGGCTGTTATAGCGCCACCATCTGGTGGATTGGTGTAATTTTTTTACTCTGAGTAGTGGGTGATGTCGTGAACCTGTGTGGAAAGTTTGGGTGATGGGGGGTGTATGGTTTCTGAGATCCACACACTTTTAGGGCAGGAAAAGAACAAAAGTAAATACACAAAAGTTTAAACATTTATCATTTCAAGACGGTTTCACGTATCCAAATTCTTTCTAAGATTTTAAATCAGGGAAGTCCAGAGATGACACACAAAAAGTGTGGGCTCATTTGGGCAAATGGCCTAGGACGAGTTCGTTTTTTTTTTTTTTGAGAAAGTCCAAGATGGCGGAAAATCTAGGCACACGCAAATGGGCGTGGCCTATATGGATAGATGCGTATTGATCCAGGGAATACAGCCGAAGTGGAATTTTGATTCTACGCCTCACGGTTAAGCAGTTATGGGCCAATACGTGCAGTCGGCTGTTATAGCGCCACCATCTGGCCAATATGGCAAATTTTTTGTCTCTGAGTAGTGGGGCACATTTCCAACCTATGTGCAAGGTCTGGCAACGGTGGCGCCTACGGTTTTTGACGTGCATACTGTTTTAGCGGAGAATAAAAATAATAAATATAGCCGCAAGCGGCGATGCGGGGTCCAAGCTTCTGGTGACTTGGGGGTTATATGTCAGATAATATAGACACTGAATTGCACATTTAGTCAGAGTTGATATGTGCACAAGTGTACCAAGTTTGCAAGTAATATGTAGTAAGTAGCAGTGGTGGTGGTAAGTCAAATGGTGGCTGTCAAAGAGGCTTATTAAGCAATGGACTTTTTCTAGGCAAACTGTCATAATTTCAAATCCTAGCTTCCTGATAAGCTTAGATGTGTTAGCCATGAGTGGACAGCGTACTGAGGTGTTGCTTTTGTGGTGTTCCGAGTCCATTGGATGAAGATAGTGTGCTGCTTCTACTGTACACTTCTGATCATGGTTATAGATGTGCTCAGTGAGGAAAGGATTAAACAAACTGTTCCTGAATGGTGATCTAAGTAATTGGTTGTCACAATGAAAAGCCAATGCTTTTGTAGTAGTGGTGGTAGTCATAAATCTGGTCTGCATAAGCACAAGGCCAGAATTTGAACCATTTGTCTTGAAATTAATGTAAAATCCTAACTATTACTAGATACTCCACATGGTACATTCATAGTGTCTCTGTATAGGTACAGTATAACAAGATTAATATTCAGGTTGTGTAAATCACCCTTTAAGTCAAACTGTTAGTGGCTTAATAGGTTATCAGTTAACAAGTTACTTGTCTGTTATTCAGATGTTTTAAAAGGGTAAGCTTGGGCACAGTGGACATCTACAAGTTGGCAATAAAAGTGTAAGCTCAAGGTTGACTAAAGGAGTTAGGATATAATGCATAAAAAACTGGGACAAAAGACAGCAAAGGAGGCAGATATATGATTCAAACAATAAGTTTTTATTGCAAATAATAGTTTTTATGAAATGAAAAACTTAAAGTAAAAATAAATATATCAATCCATTTGTCCTTGTGTGGGGCTGAGTCGGGGTTTCTGGACTGTGTGGAGGGACTGTCGAGTCTTGGAGTCAAGTCTGAGTCAGGGCTATGATTTGTCTATTATGTCAACTCAGATGTGATTGAGCATGAGGATAGCTTCTTCCATTTCGTCTGTAGTCATTTGAGTTGGTGATTTTGTAAGCAGTGGTGTGATAAGTGCAAGTGGGATGGTGTATGATGTTTCCTGGTTATTGATGGACAGAGAATTGGATATGTGTTTTGCGGTTTCTGTTTTATGGCGTTGATTGCATTTGTGACATTTGTATGTGAGTGAGTCAAAGTTTACAGTAGTGATAGGTGCCAAAAACAGAAGTACTTGTTTGTGACGGTGGCAGAAGAGACTTCACCATAGATGCTTTGAGTGGTGGGTGGTGGTGGTTCTGTGTATGATTCAAGTGCAGTGGTGGGTGTTGATGTTGTGGTTGGGGTGGTTGTCAGATATGTATTGGTTTGTATGCATGTATGGATAGGTTGGTCAGGTGGTACCAGTCGTCAATGTCAGGTTTACAGTACCCCCACACAGCTAGGTCAATGGTTCCAGTTGCGTCAATGAGGAGGAAGGTTGTTGTATTCATGGTGGTGCCGGCTCAGGTTGTTGCTTCAGTTGTGGGTTTTACCAGTTTGATTACTTTGCAAGTGATGTTGATCTGTGGAAGAGCATGGCATAAACAGACAAATTAGTCATAGGAAGTAGTATGTTTAGCTTTCATAACTTCACATTGACATGACACTATTTGCATATAGGTTGACTTTAGAAAATCTGGAGTATGTAATTCAAATTCAAAGATTCAAGGCCAAGGTTCAGTAGGTGGCATTTTGTTTTTGCATGATATTGTATGTTTTATCTAATGTCACTACTGTGGCATAGGGTGCAAAAAAAGATAGTAGACTTACTTTTTCGAAGTGGCGTCCTTCATTCAGAATGGTGGGGGTTGCATGTGAATAGCCACCCAGGGAGTGATGGATTATGGGAATTTGAGTCCGAGTCTCCAAGCCCTGAGTCAATTAGGTGGCTCACACGTGTGTGTGTGTGTGTGGGAATGGGGGGGGGGGTGTCACAGCAGGTGGCATTAAAAGTTTAGACATTACAAGTACCGCATAGTACCACACTTCAAATAAACCAAACTATACCTTTCACAAATCAACTCAATAAGTGTCAAACTAAATGAATGCCTGCAAAACTGTTTTCGGATGTGCGAGATGTGCAAAATAAATAAGCATTGTTTCGGTGGAGTGTCCCTTTAAGGCCAAAACTAACATCTCAGTTGGCTTTAATTAAAACACAAGATAGGAATACATTTCAAATCACAACACATTGCCGTCACTTCAAATTACCTTCATACCTCCCTTTACATAACATTGAAAATATATTTCAGATTGTGTAAACCTCCCTTTAAACTCACGGATTTGGCTTTTGGAGGTTTCATTCAGCAGGTTTCAAAGATAAGTTGAATTGGATGTTAAAAAACGTTCCCTCTATACTGCCAACTGTCTTGCACCATCTCCATTCATCAGTGATTCAGTGCACCTGGTACAGAGCCTGGCCACAGCCCAACTCTGATTGGCTCAGATTGATGTCAGTCACACTGCAGGATTACAAGCCCGCCAACTTCTGTTTCATGTAAAATACATTGGTGATACATTTTGCAGTGTAAACATTGGTGAACTGGGTTTACAATTATCAAATTATGTGTTCTTAAGTTAAAGCAACTCTGCTCAACATGTGGTAAAATATCAGCCAGGATGAGCGGTTAATGCGTGTCACACCTATGAACAGGTGAGGGCAATGTGACCCCTCAGCACTGGACCCAGATAAAACCACAAGGAAAGATGGCAGGCACACAGCAGGACAAGGTGCAGGGTGATTTTATTTTCCCAACATCAAAAGTGACAGTGAGGCAATCAGCATGTTGTCTGTGGATAAGAACACAAACAGAATTATTTACCCAAATACACAATGTTAACAAGCAATCCAAATGACATCAAATTAGCAATAAACAAACAATGTAACAATCAATTAAAGCAACAATAAACAATATATTTTAACCATGCTAAAGAAAAAAACATATGCAATTCACCTTTAAGGTCAGCATGAGTTGGACTGGCTCACAGCACCTCTGTAGCAGCAGACTGGGGTTTGGGGCAAGTTTTGCACTTCTTTTATAGCCATAGCTCCACCCATCTCCCCACCCACATGGCACAATCCACAAGTGAGTGAGTGAAGCACTCTGGGAGATGAAGTACACCAGTGGTGGCCATTTTAGTGTGCGTGTGCGTGTGCGTGTGTGTGTGCGCGTGTGCGTGTGCGTGTGCAAACAGACAAAATAGTCATAGGAAGTAGTATGTTTAGCAATAAAAAACAATATAACAATCAAACAAACAATAAACAATATATTTTAACCATGGCTAAAGAGAAAAACATATGCAATTCACCTTTAAGATCAGGATGGCTTGGAATGGCAATTCAACAATGGCTAACAAAACTACAACTTACTTAATAATGCATCTGAAGGGAGGATAAACACCAACTGAAACACCAACACAGCCTCTACTGCAGTAACGGACACACACTGAGTGTAGAGGCTGATTAGCGTCTTAACACATTCAGTGCCAGCGACGCCATATGGCGTCATTAGAAATTTACCGTACAGTGCCAGCGACGCCAAATGGCGTCATAACTCGATTTTTTTTTTTTGACGGGGGGGTGTCGATCTATGCCTCTTACATCGCCTCTTACAATATTCAGAGGTATTGAATGTGTCTAACCTATTTTACAGAACCCTTAGGTGGCGACAGCGCTCTCCAGATGAGAGAACGTGGAGTGAAACACACAGAAGAAGTCATTGGGGGGAAGGAAATCGCATCGCATCCGTCCGTATGCAGCGGCTTCATTGAAGCAACGTTTAGCTGTGCCCCTGCAGCAGCCAATCTGCTATCACAATTGAGCACCTCGATGTCCGCTGCAACAGCCTCCGTGTCCGCTGCAACACATGATCAGCCGTGGATTTGTTATTATTCTCAACTCGAAGCATGGGAGCTGGTACACGCGGCTGTAAAAAAGCAGGATCTAGCGGACTTTTTCAGTGCTGAGCACAGGCAGAGAAAACGAGAAAACAGCAGAGCAGAGAGACACTCCTCCCACAACGGGGGGGGGGGGGAGGAGGAGGGGGGGAGGTGGGCACGCAGAGCCAAGTACACAACACAGACCCAGACAGCAGGACAGGGTTGGCAAACGCAAGCCAGAATATCCGATGCCCACCAGCAGCAAAAGATCAGCAAGAAGCTGCAACCAGCAGCGCATGCAGGCGCCAGCGCTGCTGGTTTCAGCTAAAAATATTATTCTTCCAAACAAAATTCCCTTGCCTTCATTGTTTTATTGAAGGAAATTATTTTTGAGGTGTGACTACATCAGAAAATTAGCTTCAGAGTCAGTGATGTGCTTGAAATGTTTAATTTCACAAAAGGCTCATTATCTCAGCTCGTAGAAAAAAAGCTCTTTTTTTCGTTCAATCAAGCTATCTTCTCCGGCTCATAACTAAAGAACGGAAAATGGGATCAATAAACTTTTTTTTGCAGGTGATAGAAGAGAGTCTCATCGTTATTTGTGCGTGTTCAGTGTTTACATAGTAATTATTAAAGAAATTATATGACTGTTTTAAAATGCATTGCGGCCTATGTGGCACAGCAAGCAACCTTTTGCCCAAGGGCCGTGGCACTGAAAGTGTTAAGTGCAGGTGTGTGGTGATCAGTCCAGAATTAGGTGCAGGTGTGGTGTATATGTGTGTGCGTGTGTGTACGTGTGTGTGTGTGTGCGCGTGTGTGTGTGTGTGCGCGTGTGCGTGTGTGTGTGTGTGTGTGTGTGTGTAGATCCGGTGACCTGACGGTTTCCAAGCAGTACTAGTAGTAGTAGTAGTAGCAGTAGTAGTAATAGTAGTAGTAGTAGTGTTGGTAGTAGTGGGAGTGGTAGCAATAGTAGCAGCAGAAGTACTAAGAATAGTAGTAGTAGTAGTAGCAGCAGCAGCGGCAGTAGTAGTGGTGGTTGGCTGTTATAGCGCCACCATCTGGTGGATTGGTGTAATTTTTTTACTCTGAGTAGTGGGTGATGTCGTGAACCTGTGTGGAAAGTTTGGGTGATGGGGGGTGTATGGTTTCTGAGATCCACACACTTTTAGGGCAGGAAAAGAACAAAAGTAAATACACAAAAGTTTAAACATTTATCATTTCAAGACGGTTTCACGTATCCAAATTCTTTCTAAGATTTTTAATCAGGGAAGTCCAGAGATGACACACAAAAAGTTTGCGCTCATTCGGGCAGATGGCCTAGGACGAGTTCGTTTTTTTTTTTTTTGAGAAAGTCCAAGATGGCGGAAAATCTAGCAGACTTAAATGGGCGTGGTCTATATGGATAGATGCGTATTGATCCAGGGAATCCAGCAGATGTGGAATTTTGATTCTACGCCTCACGGTTCAGCAGTTATGGTCCAATACGTGAAATGGTCTGTTATAGCGCCACCATCTGGTCAATATGGCTAATTTTTTGTCTCTGAGTAGTGGGGCACATTTCCAACCTATGTGCAAAGTCTGGCTACTGTAGCCCTTACGGTTTTTGCCGTGCATACTGTTTTAGCGGAGAATATGAAAAATAATAATAAACGGAACAGATACAATAGGGATCCACGCACTTCGTGCTTGGACCCCTAATAAACGGAACAGATACAATAGGGATCCACGCACTTCGTGCTTGGACCCCTAATAACAAATATAGCCGCAAGCGGCGATGCGGGGTCCAAGCTTCCGGTGACTTGGGGGGTATATGTCAGATAGTGCATATTTATTCAGACTTGGTATGTGCACA
>NC_139623.1:54956699-54990480 GCF_964638095.1 Poromitra crassiceps
CCCTAAAGACCCCTTACCCAATGCCTAACCCCCTCCCCCTTATGTCTAACCCTAAAGACCCCCTACCCAATGCCTAACCCCCCCCTTATGTCTAACCCTAAAGACCCCTTACCCAATGCCTAACCCCCTCCCCCTTATGTCTAACCCTAAAGACCCCTTACCCAATACCTAACCCCCTCCTCCTTATGTCTAACCCTAAAGACGCTCTACCCAATGCCTAACCCCCTCCTCCTTATGCCTAACCCTAAATATCCCCTACCCAATGCCTAACCCCCTCCTCCTTGTGCCTAACCCTAAAGACCCCCTACCCAATGGCTAAGCCCCTCCCCCTTATGTCTAACCCTAAAGACCCCCTACCCAATGCCTAACTCCCTCCCCCTTATGTCTAACCCTAAAGACCCCCTACCCAATGCCTAACCCCCCTCCTCCTTATGCCTAAACCCTAAAGACTCCCTACCCAATGGCTAACCCCCCCCTTATGCCTAGCCCTAAAGACCCCCTACCAATATCTAGCCCCCTCCCCCTTATGCCTAACCCTAAAGACCCCCCCCCCTTATGCCTAACCCTAAAGACCCCTTACCCAATGCCTAACCCCCTCCCCCTTATGCCTAACCCTAAAGACCCCCTACCCAATGCCTAACCCCCTCCCCCTTATGTCTAACCCTAAAGACCCCCTACCCAATGCCTAACCCCCCCTCCCCCTTATGTCTAACCATAAAGACCCCTTACCCAATGCCTAACCCCCTCCCCCTTATGTCTAACCCTAAAGACCCCTTACCCAATGCCTAACCCCCTCCCCCTTATGTCTAACCCTAAAGACCCCTTACCCAATGCCTAACCCCCTCCTCCTTATGCCTAACCCTAAATATCCCCTACCCAATGCCTAGCCCCCTCCTCCTTATGCCTAACCCTAAAGACCCCCTACCCAATGGCTAAGCCCCTCCCCCTTATGTCTAACCCTAAAGACCCCCTACCCAATGCCTAACCCCCTCCCCCTTATGTCTAACCCTAAAGACCCCCTACCCAATGCCTAACCCCCCTCCTCCTTATGCCTAAACCCTAAAGACTCCCTACCCAATGGCTAACCCCCCCCCCTTATGCCTAGCCCTAAAGACCCCCTACCAATATCTAGCCCCCTCCCCCTTATGCCTAACCCTAAAGACCCCCTCCCCCTTATGCCTAACCCTAAAGACCCCTTACCCAATGCCTAACCCCCCCCTTATGTCTAACCCTAAAGACCCCTACCCAATGCCTAACCCCCTCCTCGTTATGCCTAACCCTAAATACCCCCTACCCAATGCCTAACCCCACCATGTACAACAAAATTTAGACTACCTCACCTGGCTGTCAAGTCTGTTTATATCTTTTAAGTAAGGGATTGTGGGCCCTATTCTCCCACAGGCCATCGGCGCTATTACGGGCCTTAACCGCAAAAAAACGTGCCTTGCGCCTGTTTCGGGAAAATAGCAATAGGCTTTAGGCTGCCAAATGCGCTTTAGGCCGAATGGGCGTGGCGGAGTCCCTGAATGCGCCAAAGTGGGCGTGTCGGCGCTAAATACCGGCGTACTGCTATCTTCCAGCCATCTTCCGACCTGGCCTACTTTTAGCGCTTTGCGCTTTTGAAAAGCAGGCCTAAAGCAGGATTCTGTGCACCGGGGACAGGAAAGTGAATGGAGAATACAATATATAGAAAAAAATACTTTAGAATACAATAGAATATAAGATTGCAACCCTTCTCAGGCTTTGGGTGAAGCTGTAATGCAGTTTCATAAATTTAGTTTAGGCTATCATAATAATCCCCATTTATGTGTAATATAGCTCTACGTTTTATTACCCCCCCCCCCCCCGAAATTAGCTAGGCTACTAATATTACTAATATTCCTAATTAATATGTATTATTATTTCATTCAGATAATTGACATTATAGGCATGTATATCGTTTAATGTGAGAGAAAGGGAGAGAGAAAGAAAGAGAGAAAGAGAGAAACTGGATAAACTGTTGTGTAGCGCTTCTTCAAACCCCACTCTTCATTACAGCTATTCATTACAGAATTGTCTTTTGTATTTATTTTTTCTGTGTGCAAAGCATAGTAGTTAGAATTATTTCCAAATGTTTCCCCCGTCTGTGGCAGCGGCGCTGTCCGAGGTGCTGAACAAGCCGCAGCGCATATCGGCCCTCCCGGCGGGAGTAATTCCCCTCCCCAAACAGTGCGCGATGGTACATTTGAACCTGGATGGATAGATGAATAAACGACTTAAGTAAAGAGTTGTTTTGTAGCTATTCAAAATGAATGGTGGACAGATATATCACCTGAGTCGCCAGCACCACCTTCTCCTCTGCTGTGAATTTAGTGGAGCGGTTTTGGTCTGCCATATTGACCACACTGCGCCAGCTGCTGCCAATCTGGCTATTAAAGCCACTCTGATTGATTACTGAAGATTTTATTGAGAATTAACATATTTGTCAGTGCCTGTGGGCAGGGGGTGGGGGGGGAGAGGCATATATAGGCCAAATAAAATACAATTACTCAATAATAAAATCCTGTAAATAAAATAGAATAAAGTAATCAGATCCAGTAAAAGTGATAGGTGTCATTCAGAGGATGTTGCATCGTGCAGTGGGGGAGAAGAGATAAAACGATATCATTCTGCCCAAACTTTCATCTAATCTCATGACATCCAGCCATAGGCTATATAATTTTCTATCCGATGCATTTAGAACATTATTTTCACTTTGATCTTGCTATAGTGTAGCGTATTTACATGCTTGCAGTATTGAAACTGCAGTTAGATTGGTTTGAGAAGCATAATAATATGGAATAATAGCCTATATATGGAGATAGACAGACCGGATGAAGGGAGGGGGGGGCGGCGGAGCCCTTGGCTTTGTCTGGTTTTACCGGATTTGTCCAGGAATTGGAGCTTAAAAGGCAAGCGTGTGTCTCTTCCCTGCAATTCTCCAATGAGCGGACAATGCATAATTTTACGCTTAAAAGGCGTGGTTATAATGGTTGAGGCTGAGTTTAGCGCCGATACCAAGATATCAAGTGCGCCTTTCCACGCCCACTGCTTTGCGCTGCGGCTGGCGCTCGGCCTAGAAACTGCGCCGCTGCAACGATAGAGCCCAATGTATATTGAGGCGGTGATTACGGGGGAAATAATGACCGACAGGTGGATTGAGCCCGACGCGTAGCGGAGGGCTTAATCGTTCACCTGAAGGTCATTATTTCCCAGTAATCACCGCCTCAATATACATTATCCCGCTTAGAACACGGCCTACAACTAAATCATTCAATAATCTGACAAAAATAATTATTCAAATATATTTTTTAATAGCGTTTTCAACGACAAAGCGGTTTCATTCGTAATTGGCACACAAGACACCACAGCTGCAACTGGTTGGCCTAATTAGTAGTGGCTTGCTGACAAAAGGCTCTTATCAACTGATTAATCCAGGTGTGGCAGAGCAGCGGTCGGTTGTCGAGAAATAATGACCGGTGAATATTGTTGATTGACCAATCAGAATCGAGTATTCAAGAGAGCCGTGTTCTAATATGGTTTAATATCTGTGAATCTTATTCTTTATATCTTATTTGTTTATATCTCATATATTTGTTCTTATCAATAGGCACGTTTACCTGGACCATAGTAATCGGCTTGAAATAGGTGTTAAAGCCCAAACCGATTAAAAATGCTCCATATAAACACCTCAATCGGCTTAAAACCCTTGTACCCTCCTAGTCCATCTGATGGACTTTTCCTGCATTCGCGTATGGGCCGTTTCGACATTTTTTGAGTATATGGTCTTAAATTAAGGCTAGGTATTTTTTGGGGGGTATTTGACAAAAATCAATCATAGTTATCATCTTTATACGATCCTAAGACCTATTTTCAAAAATACTCCTCAATTTACTCTTGGTCCATCTGATGGACCCATTGACTTCCATTGAAACCACTCTATTGGTACTCCCAGCAAATTTTTACAAAATTAATTTATTTCATTTATTTCAGCGGGCATCCTGGACCAAATACCTTGAACTTTGATCTTAATATCTAACCTTGGAGTTGATAGAAATTTTGGGGGAGTTACATGGTCTCAAAGTCCATTGCATAGTTGTCCCATTGATTTCAATGTTAATTTTGCACAAAAAGAACATTTCTTTTTGACTTCCAGCAAATTTTTCAAAAAATCATTATTTCCTTGATGTTACACATCTCACCTTGACTCAAGGGGTTAAAATTGTAGTTTCTACTGTGTTTGCCTATTTCCCTATATTCCCCCAGTTTTGGCATAGCAATCAATTCCATACAGTTTACATGAAATGTAAAAAAAACTGATTCCTATGCCAAAGATGGGAAAATATTAGAAAACTGAATTTGACAGTCCACACTACTGATTTGAAGCCTTTAGACCAGGATAGATGCTGGACTAAAGCTCATTTGTGTTTTTTGGGGAAAATGGCTGGTAGTCCAAAACATGCGCTTTTTGGATTTTTGGCTCAAAATATGAAAAAATACTATTTTTACAAAAAATCACAAAAAATACAAAAACCCACTGATGATGTCACAATGTCTGTGACATCATCAGTAATGTCATCAGTGACATATTATTGACAAAAAATCATCTCATGACATCACTGATGATGTCAGGCTAGTGATGCAAAACAACGCTTCAGAGGACGGCTTCAGGGGAGATGGACTGCCGTGAAACTAGCTGCTGTTATGATCGGCCAGAGAGAGAGAGGTGACGTAGAACCCTTGCTATATATATGAGAATTGACTGACGTCATATCTGACGTCATTACGGACGTCATACTAAGACTTTGACTGACCACGTCATACTAGAACTTGACTGACGTCAGGGGTGATCGGATTAGATTATGCACGAATGGCCTTCTGCTTGAAATATGGTCTAGAGACCTCACTTCAATCATGAGAGGCCAGTCGGTAGGATTTAACAAACTTTATTTAGCAATCGGCATGCATGGCAAATACTTTGGCGCATGACTCCATTAGCCAGTGGCGCTGCTCTTGAGGCAAGAGGAAGGCATCTGCATAGGCTAGGAGATCCCAATATCAGACCCAAAGCCAGTTTGTCTTTATGGAAATGGAAAAAAAATCATTTTTTTTTTAATGTACTTTTTTCTTTTACTGTACTTACTGTACACTGGCATTTGAGGGGTTAAAATTTGAATAGGTATGAAATGTTGGTATGAGGTATTAGGGAAGAAGTTACCAATGAATTATAAACAGTCAAAAATTTAAAAATTTAAATTAATATTTATAAATTAGTACAGTATTCTCGTTAAGGTCCATCAGATGGACTAAGAGTAAATTGAGGATTCCGCGGCAGTAGGGTACAAGGGAGCCCAAATCGATTGTTATTTCAATCGGTTGCAGAGTTTAAACCTTTTCATAAACCGATCAAAGGAAAAATGGGTAACCCTTTATTTTGCAGGTACCCTAGTTACATCCTATTTATAATTACACATGAACACCAAATTACACAGTAATTACCAATAGTTATAAATGACATTCATATGTAGTTACATTGTAACAAACCTGTAAAGTGGAGTGAGTCTATTCAACATGTAGTTCATAGTTATATGCATGGTACCGGACCGGACCTGTAAAGAAGCTCCGGCCTGGGACAGAGATTGCTAAAACCCAGTGGTGGATTCAAACCACTTCTGATTGGAAAGCACACAGCTTTAACCACTCAGCCACGAGGGCTTTGTGACTTTCATATAGTGGAGTTTGAGAGGATAACTGTATGTCAGTCAGATGTAGTTGTCACTTCGTAGCTTTGTTATAGGCATCTATTTTGCTTGCGTACGTGCGTGCGTACGTACGTACGTAATGTACTTCTCGTAATGTACCTCTCCCAGTACATTTTTTTTTTGACGTTTCGGTCACAAACAACCTACAGACGCCCCACAAACGAGCAGCCACGGCTAGCTAAAACACACACGACATACGAGAACGCAGCTTTTGCCGTGTTTGCAGAAGATCAGCGGCCATGCTCAGATCGCTGTACCGATCTATCATGAGCGCGTGATTTCTAACCCCACATAAGATAGGCAATAACCACGCCCTGTGCCCGCCTACGCAGCAGTCAAGCGCCGGGATTGGCCGCTCACGTGAGCCAATGGGACGGTGATTACTTGACAAGCTCCTGGTGCGTGACAAGCAGACTGACAAGGCTTCAGCCTGCATGCAGCTCAGCGTGCCGCTACAACATGATTTCGGTAAAAGGGTAAATTAACAATGTTTTAACTGAGACTATTTCCTCACTATTTACCTCTCCCCTCTCCCCAGAGATGGATGCTGTGACCTGTCCATTCCAGAGACACTGGTCTATTCCATTCCCATTCCCAACAGTTTTATCTAGGTTTTATGATGCATGTTTGCATATAATTTATTTTAATTATAGCTTTATTGGTTGTGGTGTGTTCAACTTTTTATCTATGGTTTTATTGCATGTTTTGTATAGGCTATTGGTGTTTTACTTTATTGCTATTTATAATTTATTATTGATTTTATTGGTTGTGGTGTGTACAACTTTATCTATGGTTTTATATTGTTTTATATGATTATTTTTGTAGTTTTTTTGTTGGGACTGGAAGAGGGATTCCCAGCTGGACTTGGGAAAAATGTAGAAGAAAAAACTGGACTGTATTTTATTATTGTATTTTATTTTTTAGATAAAAAGTCTGCTTGTTGAAGCTTGGGACTAAAGCACCTGGGTTTATTCATCTTTTAAAATAAAGATGTTTAAAAAACTATTGCTTGTTACATTTATACAGTGCTATACCTTTTCTCTGGGTAAGAATTGAGCTTGACATTAACGATATGATACATTATATTATGAGGAAATTAACGATATGATACATATTATATGAGCTGTGAACACAACACCGTTTATACTATACCTTTTCTCTGGGTAAGAATTGAGCTTGAAATTAACGATATGATACATTATATTATATGAGGAAATGAACGATACGTGAACGTGAACACATGCATGTTTTTGTAGATTGTGTACATTGTGTAGATTACAATTATTATGCGACCATAATTCATTTCAATGTCCGCTCTCAATGTCCGCTGAAATCGCTGTCCGTTCTCAAGAGTTATTCAGTTGGTTCATGAAATCGCTGGGCTGCGTGCCCTCCAGTGTTTGTGGTGTGGGAGATTGCAGCTGTCAAAAGAAGAACACAAGACTTGCTCCTGGCCAATCCCGGCGCTTGACTGCTGCGTAGGCGGGCACAGGGCGTGGTTATTGCCTATCTTATGTGGGGTTAGAAATCACGCATCATGAGCTGATCCAGGATGACAGCGTGCATTTGATGAGTCACAGACTAACAATAGCCTCGCTTGTGAGACATGAGCTCAAATATTAGTTCTGAGCCCGCTCTTTGAATTTTTTTTTTTTTTTAATTATGTTTTTTTCCCGATTTTTTATCCCATTTTTATCCCCCGTTTAGTGCTCATTTGAATTACTCAATCCTGGTTGCTACTCCATCCTCTGCCGATCTGGGGAGAGCCGAGACTGATTCCATGCATCCTCCGAGACATGGGCAGTCAAGTCAGCTGCTTTTTTTCACCTGCCCGAGGAAGCTTCACCGGTAGGACATAGCACGTGGGAGGTTCACGCTATTCCAACCAGTTCCCCTCCCTCTGAACAGGCGCCCTTAACGATCAGAGGAGGAACCATATAAGCAACCAGGATGTTGCATGTTTTTGTGAAGGGGGTTCCTATATGAAGGAGACCCCCGGGAGGCACGGGGAGAACATGCAAACTCCACACAGAAAGGCCATTTTGCTGACCCCCACCCGGGTGGTGGGCACTCGAGGACATGCGGACGGGCACGCATTCCTTCAGTGTTCACATCGGCCCAGGTGGGAATCGAACCCACGACCTTCGAGCTGTGAGGCGATAGTGCTTACCACTGCACCACCGTACCTCCCTCCGCTCTTTGAATTTCTGGGGTTATTTGGATTACTACCAGGGAATTTCCTGGACTCGATGAGATGGGAGTGTTTCCGAACAAACACAACTTCAAAGGGTGCGTGTGTTCCACGGGGACGGGTAGAAGGTAAGGTTGAGTGCAAACATGTATTCATTTAGCAATATTTCTCTCCCCCTCAAAACATCTCTTTGCTCGGATCAAAAGCTTAACCTTTTGACCTTTTGTGTGTTTGATTTCTTAAAAGAAACGCTTTTTTCAATTGTTCGGGGGTGGGCTAAAAAACTTGGGGCGGACGCAGACTTTTGCCTGAGACGACACTTGTTTGGAGATTGAAGAAGGGGAACAAGCGATCGCAGTATAAAACAACAACTGCCAATTAGTGGCACCGCCTGTGTGCACCTTAAACTAATGTAAACTACATGGGTCGTCTTGTAGCGAGCTGCCAGCACAGATAAGTGATGCGTACTGCGGAATTGTCACAAGGTTACGGAACCAAAAACAAAACAGAAGTGGATAGACATTATATTATCTACTCTAAAAACTCCACGGCAAGGAAAGCATAATTTATTAGTATTTACGTTTTTTACTCTTTGGTCACATGCAATCAGCAGCCACTTGACATGTTGTTCTGTGGTTGGCCTGCCAATGGTAAATCATGAGAGGGCTGAAAAATCCTATTTCTGGAAACTGGTCCTTCCTCTAAATGGTTTGCATGGTAATGCACTTAATATAATTATTGGATAAGCCTGTAATAACCTATAATGACATGCCACACTAATGTTTTATGATCTCGAACAGCTCAATTCCGCCTTTTCTGTAATAGATGATCGTCTATTGTGCTGTTTTCTTTAGCAACGCCCCACACATTTTTGGTGGGCTAGAAATCCAGAGGAGGTTCTGAGGAATGTCTAAGAATTAATTAGGAGCAGATTTGGTATGCTAAGCAGCTAAGCTCCTCCATTGGAGTTAATGGAATATAGGCCTAAAAAGAGAGATTGGGGAAACGCAAAAAGAAAAAAAAGAAGATAAAAATAATAAGTAATAAAATAAAATATGCTATTGAGTAAGCAAATACAATATTTTAGACAATGCACTGTTATCCGAACAGGGTTAAAGGACTACTACTATTGAAGCCAAACAAAGGTTGGTGAAGATGTGTTCTCTCTGAAACGTGAAGGCAGTGATAGCAGTACATCTTGATGAAAGCCATGCAGAGACCAGGTCAATATGGTTTCGCTGCTGAGAGTTCTCATGCCACCGTCTGCTATCCCGTAATCTAAGGTGTGACAGGCGAGTAGCGGCTTGGCGCCCGTGATCTGTCAGCCGATTTCCGTCCCCGGGCGAGAGGTCATGACGGTTGACTTCCTCTCCCTCCCCTGGCCAATCACTCAAACATAAATCAATAGCGTTAATAACTGTTTGAGCCATGTCTAAATGGGATATCTTTGCTCCAAGCGATATTAAAAGATATTCCCCTGCCGGTGCCTTCGCCCGCTCACTCACTGGGAGGGTAGGGGGAGATAAGAATCTCTGAAATGTGTGCACCAGTCTCCATCCATTCAGTTCATTCTCATATCTCTTTGAGATTTATTAACATATGATCCACCTTTGCTGGGCATGCTTGTCTTTATTAACACACGATCCACCTTGTTTGCTGGTGTCATGGTTCGTTAGGTGAGAGTAGACAGTATCCCCTCAGATCAGATATGATCATGTTTACTTATGTATTTCTGGCTGTCCTGATCATTGAATGATGTTTAATTGCCTGGCGGAAGTATGAATTATTGTGATAAATATGACTCTCAAGGTGACCTTTCCCCCTTGCTTCCTGTGGGATTACTCCCGGGATGAGGACGACGCTGTTCATGTCAAGCAGAGCAGCGGGATAGCCGGAGCTGGATTTTCTGTTGATGGACTATGTCATTCTTTTGGTGTAGTGTGCACACACCACTTTTGTTTTCAGCCTTGTTTTCATGAGGCGCTATTGAATTGGTGAGACCTGGCCCGGCTCTCACATCTCCGAGACGACGGCGCTGTTCCACAGGCACGTGCACACATAGACATGAAAGGGGGCTTGAGCCCCTGCCTTTTTTTCAGTCTTTAAAAAGTGCCCTTTTTTTTTTTTTTTTTTTTTTTATTATAATACATTTTTCATTTTCATTCCAACAACACATGAACAAAACAAACAGCTCAGACACATGAAAAAATAAAATAAAAAGTGCCCTTTCCTGACCATGAATGCATTTCTAATGGTGCTTTGTATGGAAATTGCCCTTTCCATGCCATCACTGAAGGCAGCATTCAAAGAGAAATGCCTTTTCCGAGCTCTCTTGGCCTTGAATGCACCATTTGTAATAGGCCTCTGCATGGAGCAGTGTTTTTCTAAACCGCCCCTGAAGGCACCAACCCAAAAACGCACGTGGCCCGTCCCCACCCACTCCAGCAGTGCGCACTCCACTCAGCCAGAGCAACCATGCAGACGGACAGCAGCAGCACAGGCGCACACAGTCTGACAGATATATCAGTCAGTCAACGTGAATCAGGTATGTATGTTTGTCAAAGTCTCATCCTAAAATGAGATATTCCTCTAAATCTGGTTAAAATCGGAATATTTAAAATGAGTTATACCCCTAAATTGGCCTTCAAATTGCCTCAAATTTCCGCCGCCGCCCTCCGGACGGTGGCTGTAGTGCCCTTTTATGAATTTGAGCCCCTGCCCCTCTAATGTTCTCTGCAGGTCCCTGCTGTTCCAGCGTCAGGACGCGTGGAGCCACCAGCCGTAGAGAGAGCGGCCCGTCTTCCTTCTCCAAGGGTTATAGGTAATTTCAATGATCAACAGCCTGACCTCCTTGTGACCTTTTGATCACATTCATGTTGCGGCGTTGGTGGATTGATAAGATACCCCTAGACATGAGTTTAAAGCAACTATACGAGCAACATTTTCGCTTGTTACGAAACAGTCTAAATTGAATAGTGATGCCTCACATCTTACCTATAACAGCAGATGAGACCAAAGCCGAGTGAAACGGCGAGTGCTCTCTTGTTGTAGTCTCTCTCCGGGACGGAAAGACGCAGAAGTGAAAAGAAACGGTTTACAGCAGCTCCCGTAAACCATTTCGTTCTGCCTAGCAACAGACCCTAAACAAGAAGATCGTATTTCCTCACTACTTCCAGGAGCTTTCTACTCTTTCGAACATCTCTTGTTATATTCTAACAGTTTGTTTGGAAGTCATTTTGTGGTTATGCTAGCATAAACCGTTTCATTTCACTTCAGCGTCTTTCCGTCCCGGAGAGAGACTCCATAAACAATGAGAGCACTTGCCGATTCACTTGGCTTTGGTCTCACCTGCTGTTATAGGTAAGATGTGAGGCCTCACTATTACATTTAGATTGCTTCATAACAAGGGAAAATATTGCTCGTAGTTGCTTTAATGAGAAGTTCAGAACCAACATGTGACAGCTGGGCATGCTTGTCTTTATTGACACATGATCCACCTTGTTTTTGATTGATTGATTGATTGATTGATTGATTGAAGACTTTATTGACAATGAACACATATATACATATTATACATACATACATAGGCCCACCACTATCAAAAGGATAAAAACGCAATAAAGCTAAAAGCTTGTTTCCATTGCGGTCCTTTAAGAACATGTCTGTATGGAATATGTACTGGTGAGTGGATGCCTGGGTGCGTGTTAGTGTTTAATGTAAAGGTGCATGGTTAAAGTGCACTACTCAGAGCCTGTGGGTATAGCGTGGTTGAGCCTATACCACGCAGGGGCGAGGAGGACATAGGCCCTATGTCACATAGGCCCCTATATATAGGGGAATGAAAAACAAGCACAAATCAATGAGATAAGCAATTAAAAAGGAAACACCCACTGACAACAATTAAAATATACTGCTCAAAATCTAATCCAATCCAAATAAAATACAATAAAATCAATAGGATGATAACTCAAATAAAATAAAATAATTTAAACCCAGCTTCTGTTTCTCCAGATCCAGCTCTTTACTGATGATTTGAATGAGATGTAGGGGTTTATAGACTTAAGGTCTGCTGTTAAACTGTTCCAAAGTATTGCTGCTGAATATTTAAATTAGTATTGACCAATGCATCTTTTGCACTTAGCTGGGACTATGTCAGTAGGGCCTTGTACTGTATGTGTAATGGTGTTGTGTAGGTGGTACTTGCAGCAACCCATGTTAAGGGCTTGCCCAGGGGTGGGATACGAACCGCCGACCTTCGGCTTGGGAGTCCGACATGTTAACCGCAACACCAAGAGAGCTAGCTCCCTTGGCGGAGCTGATTAACATGCCTTTATACTGGGGAGTGAGTTTAACCAATCCACTCGGGACTCACGAGGAATCCGCGCTGATTCACCTCGGTTACATATGCTCGTCTCCTTGTTTGCTGGGCATGCTCGTCTCCTTGTTTGCTGCATGCTCGTCTCCTTGTTTGCTGGGCATGCTTGTCTCCTTGTTTGCTGGGCATGCTTGTCCTTGTTTGCTGGGCATGCTTGTCTCCTTGTTTGCTGGGCATGCTTGTCTCCTTGTTTGCTGGGCATGCTTGTCCTTGTTTGCTGGGCATGCTCGTCTCCTTGTTTGCTGGGCATGCTTGTCCTTGTTTGCTGGGCATGCTCGTCTCCTTGTTTGCTGGGCATGCTCGTCTCCTTGTTTGCTGGGCATGCTCGTGTCCTTGTTTGCTGGGCATGCTCGTCTCCTTGTTTGCTGGGCATGCTCGTCTCCTTGTTTGCTGGGCATGCTCGTCTCCTTGTTTGCTGGGCATGCTTGTCTCCTTGTTTGCTGGGCATGCTTGTCTTTATTAACGCATGATCCGCCTTGTTTGCTGGGCATGCTTGTCTTTATTAACGCATGATCCGCCTTGTTTGCTGGGCATGCTCGATTCCTTGTTTGCTGGGCATGCTCGTCTCCTTGTTTGCTGGGCATGCTCGTCTCCTTGTTTGCTGGGCATGCTCGCTGGGCATGCTTGTCTCCTTGTTTGCTGGGCATGCTCGTCTCCTGATGTTCATTTGATGCACCCTAGTTCAGAAATTACAATGCAGCAGCATCGCCTCATATATATATATATATATATATATATATATATATATATATATATATATATATTAGTGATGCGCGGGCCGCAGTTATAACCGCGCTGACCGTGGATATCCCAGATCATAAAAATAAACATTCTGATTAATAGCGGATGGGTTGCGGGTGGTTGAAACAATGTATCATTAATGAGGAAAAATAATATTAATTACGTTCTCTAGTCTATGAACGTATTTTAAGCTACATTTTTCGTCAGGCACATCCTTAGTCGCCTATTGTAGATCCCCCAAAGGACCCACGGCCGTAAACCAAACAATTCAGCCATGTGCTCTCCACTTTTCGTCCATATATGGTCAATGAGGTAACCCTCAAAAAGGAATCTCCGCTGAAGACGTGTTTGAAGAGAAGACGCGTTCGTATTTTCCCATACAATGAGGCAATCAAGTAAGCTAAACTTAAAGCTATAGCGTTAGCCGAGTAAACTACATGAGCACTGGACATAATACAGCATGGAAGTTTATTTGGAGTCTTGGACTGCAGCGATCGCACCAACGGCAGCATAAACCGTAAGTTTGCTCCTTTTATAGCATTTATAGCGTCGGGTGCATGGCCGGCGCGGATCTATAAATAGTATGAAATAATTTGCGCGGATTTATGGCGGGGGGACGGTTCATGCATACACTCGGATTAGGATGGCATAAAAGAGCTCATCCGCGCATCTCTAATATATATATATATATATTTCAATTAATGCCTTGGCTGAAACCTGCAATTATCACAATATGAGGGTTATGAGTTGCACGTCAAAAATGTATTTAATTTTTTCCATGAAGCATCTTTGATTTTTTCCCCCCCATAAGACACATGAGCAATGATGAAGCTTTAAACATTCAATTGTAATATGTTATGAGATTTATAGTTGACCAATCTTCACAGATGACTGCCCCTCATAATATTGCCCTTCAAGGCAGAATTTAAATTTAGGTGTGATTACACAAAATAAGCAGACATCATACTGATGATGGTCTCCCTTAGCAAAAAAAAAAAAAGGGGGGGGGGGGAAGGCTCAGGGTGAGAAATGATCAGGCTCTCGAAGGTCAAAGCCACCGACTGTGCGAGTGAGCGAGGCATCGCGGATATCATTCAAATTAGCCATTAATTAGCTTTCACACAACTGTGGTAATAACCTACATGCTTCGGACATCAGCTAAGGCACATTAAGTGTTTTAAAAGGTGTTTCTGCGGTCATGTGACCTCTATCTCATCTTGCTTTCATTTTCCACGGGGGTATGCATCACTGGACTAAGCCTATTTACTCTGATAGTGCTGCCACAATGGAATTATGTGAGCTTGTAAATAGAGTTAGCAGTCAGCTGATCTCAGCTTTTCATTATTAGGCGGAGGACCGTTGAAGAGAACTGCAAACTGTTTTGCTTTATGAGCCATTGTAAAACCCATTGGAATCATGGTCATAAAATAATGTCATTACTACTATGTATAAAACCTGACTGCTCACCGACGCGGGATGATCGTCTGCACGATTTGTAGGCTAACAAAGGAGTACTTACAGCACTGTGAAGGTAGACTGGAGCATCACATCAGGGTTATGTGACAGTACTGTATGTGGCAGGGATGTGTACAGGTTGTGGGTGGAAGATAGGCAACCAAATCAGGAAATAATGTTCTATTTGCATTGGGTGTTCTTCTCTTCTTTTTAATAGGCAAGTAGGTAAAAATGCAGATTCTGCATTTTTACCTACTTGCCTATTAAAAAAAGAGAAGAACACCCAATGCAAATTTGGCAAACAGCAGTGTTGATATGAAACGTGCTGTACAAAACAATAGACACTGGTCCCAATATTAGATCCAAATATTGGAATATTGGCATAATCACTGTTGTAGCTAGAGCTGCAATTATTAAGCTGCGTTCACACCGACCTATTAAAGTTTTTCGCTGCCATCGAGTTTACATACAAAGTCAATAAAAACGAGCGATTGAGCATATTCGCCCGGGAGAAAAATCGCTGGGCGTCCGAGCGACAGAGACAGAGCGTCACCCGAGATGAGATATCCCAACTCGAGCGAAATTACGCTGGCATCAGTCGCTCGCTGTTCAACGCTGATTGGCTGCCGTGTGAGAGTGAGTCAAGGATCACACTGGCTTGAAACAAACCGCTGGTTTATTGTGTGGCAACAAACCGCATTGACAGGCTGACAGCTGACATGAAGTGAAGTCTGTACTACCGGTATAGAGCTCGCATTAGGAGCACGCTGATAGGCTTAGCTTGTAAACAACTACGGTGGCTCGTAGTGGACAAATATCATGACATTGCGTAACCCCAGATGTCCGTCAATTATTGTGCCTATTGATGAGCGATTTAAACAGAGCGACAGCGATTCCAAAGGGTTCAGTCGAGCGACAGAGAGAAAAATAAATATCTCGGTGTGAACACAGCTTTAGTCGATCGGCAGAAAATTAACTCATTCATGGCCAAAGACGTCTTTAACGTGTTATCAGGAATAGCCCTCCCAGCCAATGACGTGTTTGACGTGTTTTTGTTTTTATTAGTGCAGCGCGTAGTTCAAAGACTTCCCCAGCCTGTGACATGGTATCAGGTCCATGGCCTCAAAGCCAAGCCGACAACACGTGAACAAACACATACCGCAGCTGTTGTTTTGAAATGAGCAGGAGGAAAAACAGAAAACAGAGAAACGCGCTTCCTTGTGCAGAGAGGAGAAACGCCATTGAAACGCCCCTCGGCGTGCTGCACGAGCTGGTCGCCTTGCTGCAGGGCAGCGGACATCGATCAGTTGTTTGCGGTAGTCAAACCCGTGACCAACATGATCGATCCTGGTCCCTGGACCCCGTTCCTGTGTGCCAGCCCGAAAGAGACGAGACGGAGTCACAACTTTGTGAGGAGGAGAACAGCAGCCTCGCCACAGAAATGGCTTTCACACAGAGCCAAGCAGCACGGCCACTTTCCTGTCGAGGGCGAGGAAGACTGGACTCCAATGCGACAGGACCCGGATGATCTCGCGGTAAGGAGTGTGTGTGTGTGTGTGTGTGTGTGTGTGTGTGTGTGTGTGTGTGTGTGTGTGTGTGTGAGAGAGAGACTACACTGATCTCTGCATTCTATGATCATATAGTTTACTGAGACACTAGTACACTACACTGTCTCTGTACTAAATGTGATTATATAGTTTACTGAGGATATGTTGCTTTTATTTCAGATGAGGAGCCGATTGTGAGCCCACATCTCAGAATGAGGTCAGGACGGTCAGGATGGTCATTTAGGTCTGCTAAATGACGAAATGTAATGTAATGTAAAGAGACACACATGGGCCCCGCGCACACACACACACATTCACACTCACTCACACTGAGTAAACTGTATTGTTGAATGTAAAAAGCACTTCATGTATATATATATATATATATATTTTTTTTTTTGTCATTTGTGTCATAACGAATAATATTTACATGTCTGATGTCAATACAGTTCAAAATAAAAGAATTGAGAGCGAGTTCTGCCTGAGATTGTGTGCTTTACAAAAATGCCATTTTCTGCAATTTCTCTTCTCAGAGAGACCTTTTTGGTGAAAACAGGGTGTATATAAATGGCTATAAGTAGAGTACAGAACATGCTAAAAGCTCACTTCTTTTTCCTGGTGAACCCAGAGACGTACATCTTCATTTTGAGGTATTGCAAATCACTTTGGTGCTAATAGATAATTTACTGTGGGTCTTGAAAGATGACAATTATGAAAATCTTTGGCCTGTGCTAAATATTGGCAGTCCTAAACTGGCCATGAATGAGTTAATAGCCAACTATTTCATTTTATTTTATTTCATAATCGATTAATAGTTCGGGTTAATAATTACCTCCAGTCTTCTTGAGTCTTCTATGACAGGAGTTCCCAAACTTTTCTGTCCAAGTACCACTACATACCAAACCAAATTTCCCAGGGACCACTTCTGCTGCGTATACCTACCCCCAACCCCCCCACCCCAATTAAATTAGCTGATTTAGCCATGCAATAGCAGCAGAAAGGCTAAGTGACAATATAAGGCTACTAGCTGGTTCAAAACGGACACACACAGACACAAACACACACCTGCCAACATTAGAGGACTCATTTGAAAATGTTTTTTTCCCTCTCCAAAATGTAGCTTATTTAGCTACCTTAGCTATTACCTTCCTGACAAACTAGCATGACATGGTTGGTACAAATCGATTCCTTAAGTCTTCTAGTTTCATATGATACCAGAAACTTCACTCTGGCTTTAAAACTGAGCCTGCTGCATGCAGCCTCTGAAAGCAAATGTTTAAAATTGTGATATTTCCCAAATTCCGCAATATTTACGAAAATCAGCCCAATCCGGCTACTCCTCAGAGTTAATGTGATTATGTAAAAACTGTTGGCATTAAAAAAAAACTCTGACAGTAAAACAAATTACCTTTGGGTTGTGGACTGTTGGTCACAACAAAAGAAGACATTTGAGGATGTCATGTAGGGCTTTGGGGAAAAAGTGATTGACATTAGTCGAGAAAATCGATAACGGAAATAATCGTTAGTTGTAGCCCTAAACTTAAATCCATCACCTCAGCCATGTCAGAGTGTGACCGTCTAAGGCATTTTGCCAGTTGCAGCCATCGTGGGTGAGAAATGACAACCCGTTTTCACTCCCATGGCGTCCATTTCCAGCGCTTTGTCACGTACATTTGTCTTTGGATTTGGATGCACGTGGTTGGGGTTAGGCACCCTGACGCACCATGCGTTTGGGGTTAGGTAACCTGACACACCACGTGGTTGTGGTTAGGGCAACACAGTCTCACAGACAATTGTAAAATAGCAATGTTTTGGACCAACATTGCTATGTTACAATTTTAGCTCCAAAAATGTAAAATGGTAACGTTCTGAGATTTTAGGTTTAGAGTTAGGTAGGGGGAGGGGTTAGAAACGGAAAATGTCCGGAAACCACACCCACCCCTGGATAAACATACGTTACCATTTTACAATTTCAGAGCCGAAATTGTAACATAGCAACGTTGGTCCAAAAATGTTGGAGATTGGAGATTGGAAAAAATTTGAGATCGGGTTGGGTTACACACCCTGATGCCCTGGGACAGTTGGGGCTAAGCACCCTGATGCACCACGCGGTTGATGTTAAGCACCCTGATGCACCACGCAGTTGGAGTTAGGTACGCTGATGCACCACGTGGTTGGGTTTACGCACCCTGATGCACCACGCGGTTGGGTTTACGCACCCTGATGCATTCACTAGGATGGTTGGGGTTAGGAGGTTAGGTTTAGGGTTAAGGTCTGGGGTCGGAGATCGGGGGGTCGGAGACCCTAACCCAGCCCCTAACCCTAAACCTAAACAAAAAAAATCTGCCTGCAATTGTCGCTCTCTGATGAGAAGGGTGCACCTTCCTCTTCCGAAAGTGACGACTAGGGGTGTGGGCATAACGTCGGACACTTGACGACTTCAGAGTGAGAATGTGTTGAACCATATGCATCCAAATGCCTAACCCTAACCATGTGCATCCAAAGCCAAAGGTATATGACAAAGCCAAAGATATGTGACAAAGCGTTGGAAATGGACGGCGTGGGCGTGAGAAGGTGGTGGAAATGAAGATATGGGCATGAACTCATCAAATCCTTCATATTCTAGCTGTGTTCGGCAGAAGCATCCTGTCTCAACTGTCTTCATTCTAAAGGTCTTTGCACACACAGTCCGATTGTTTTTTTGTATGCGTGTTTTCTAATAAATAGAGTCCGTCAAGAATGCATTGCCGTCGCTCTACCTGGCCCCACCTCCACCTGGTCGATAGATACCAGCGCCCCGAATCCCTTTGTTTTGAGAGCGAACAGCGCATGTGCAATTTACACAGATCCTGGCTTAGCACTGGTGGAAGCCGGAAGTCCCCGGACGGCGTCCGTGGCAGATAGTGGTTGACCCAAAACAGTACACATGTAGATCATTATGAATCTACATATTTATTGCAGATTATATACTCACTATCTAATATTCACCTCACTCATAATATATATATATATATATATATATATTGTAGCGATCCAGGTAATTACAGGTAATGTGGTGTTTCCGTGTTTAGCTAGGAACTGAGATGTGTGGGTTGTTCCTAGGGAGAAGGGTGTGTATGGGACCGGCGGGCGGTGGCGGAAGTCAGACAAGTTAGGCGGGGAGCTGGTGTGGTTGTGTGGAGAGCTAGCAGCAAGGCTACCGCGGAAAGCTAGGATAACTAACTGTGAATAAAAGCCCTGTACCAACTCAAGTCTCCGGTTCCTTGGCGAATACACGATTTGCTACAATATATATATATATATATATATATATATATGGATATATATATATATATACGTTTTATTTTCCCCTCCTGTGGGTAGGTGGGGCGGCGCCCTGGCGGCCTCTAGTGGCCGGCCGCCACTGCTTAAGACGCAGGGAAGATAGCAATAAGAGGCATGCAAACGGCAGCACAAACAATAGTGCCATACGAAGATAGGGCCCTAACTGTGGGTTTCCCTTTAATAATGTCTCTGTGGTACTAGTGGCTTATAAGCCCCATACTGAGCAAAGCAGACTAAGAGCCCAATTCACTGCTATAAGTGTGACGGGGCCAGTTTTGACATTGTTTGTAAACGTGGTGCTTGTGTGTGTCTCTGATTGTCCCTGAGGGCCACTGCTGGCCTGTGGCTACAATCAGACAAAGTGCCCTCACCTGTGCTGCCTGCACAGGTGGGGGGATATAAGCAGCAGGAGCCACAGACAGAAGGAGAAGCAGATCAGAAGGGAAAGACCAGAGGGGAGCGAGGATGTCGTGCTGCTAACAGGAGTTCCGAGGGGGAGCGGCTGAGATGGGGAGCCGGGCGTAGCCCTGCCCGCGGCTTGAGTAAGATGCAGGTGTGAGCGGCTTGGCCGCTGAGTACCCCTCTCTCCTATGCGTACCTATGGGCGCACCGTGGCGGATTCACGGGGGAGAGGAGAGAGGGGGAAGGCCCGGAAGCCGCTCCACCTGGTACTGGGAGCCGTGGGCGGGGTGGGCGGGGTGGGGCTCCCCAGTCTCTTCAAAGCTGCCGTTCCTCCTCACACCAAGAGCTCCCTTGAACCCAGTAAGAGACACAGAGAAGGAAGCACGGGCGGGCGAGCGCGACGAACCCCAGGAGAGTGACGAGGACCCGAGACAAGTGGAGTGTTGCCAACAGACGAGGAGTGAGGCGAGCTGTGCGCATCTGAGGTCCCGAGATCCTGGCGGTAGCAGACAGCGTGTGATCGTCAGTGAAAGCCAGGGGGAAGCCGAGCAACCGCAGCAGAGGGGTAACGTTAAGACGAGCCCCTCAAGTTAAGTGCTGTTGTCACCCCTGGCTCCTTCTTCTTTCCTCTGCATTTTAATTCATACGGCGTTGGCCAGATTTTAGTTATTTTAGTAGTTTAATATTGGACATTTTCCCCTTGTTTTTATTGGGCCTTTTTATCCCCAGCCAGTTTTAATCGTCCCTTTTAACTCCGTTGTCCAAGCCACCGGGACTTTCATTGGGCCGTTTTCTAGCACAGCAACCCCTAATCTCAATCGAGTGTTTTATACATGTGTTTTTGAGCCTTTTTTACCTACGGGTTCTTTTATTAAGGGTGCTGTGCTGTGTGACATATATTTTGCTGTGACGGTTGGCTGACGCTACATTTTGGCCCTATTAAGGAAAGCCGGAGGAGACCAGGACCGGAGCCACCGGGAGGATTGGACTATTGCTGGAACAGTGGACTTGGGGCTGGGCCGGGGAAAATGATATTTTAATAATTTTGTAACCAATAAACTCAACTTTTTACCTTGGGTTTTTAGTGGTTTTTAACTCTGCTCACTCCTGATTTTAAAGAACCTGTGTGGTTTTCTTCCTTTTAACTCATTGAGTGCCAGCCACTTTTGGAGAACGGACCAGAGTTTCAGAGCTTTTGGAGACAGTGCCAGAGTTTCAGAGCTTTTTTCAGTGATTTCTCGAGGCCCACAGAATATTGTGTGATATTACTATGTAAACAATGAACACGCAAAAAGAACGATGAGACTCTTTTCTATCATCAGCAAAAACAGGTTTATTGATATCATTTTCCGTTCTTTAGTTATCAGCCGGAGAAGATAGCTTGATTTAACAAAAAAGAGCAGTTTTTTTCTAGAAGCTGAGATAATGGCCCTTTTGTGAAATTAAACATTTCAAACACATCACTGACTCTGAAGCTAATTTTCTGATGTAGTCACACCTCAAAAATAATTTCCTTCAATAAAACAGTGAAGGCCAGGGAATTTTGTTTGGCAGAATAATATTTTTAGCTGCAACCAGCAGCGCTGGCCCCTGCGTGCGCTGCTGGTTGCAGCTTCTTGCTGATCTTGATTTGCTGCTGGTGGGCATCGGATATTCTGGCTTGCGTTTGCCAACCCTGTCCTGCTGCCTGGGTCTGTCTGGGTCAGTGTTGTGTGCTGCTCTGTGTGCCCCCCCCCCCCGCCCCGCCCCGCCTCAACTGCACACTCCTCCTTATGGGAGGTGGCTCTCTGCTGAGTTTGCTCTGCACTGTGAAAGGTGCGCGTCGGTGACATCCAGCTTTTTCCGCGTGTGTTTGTCACCGGCTACTACTGTATGCTTCCAGTTGAGAATAATAACGGCTGATCATGCGAATGGGCTGTCGGCGACAGCCTGTCGCAGCGGACATGGAGGAGCTCAATTGTGGGAGCAGATTGGCTGCTCCCTGCTGCAGGCACATCTAACGTTAAAACGCTTCATGCATATCGATGCATACGGATGCGATGCGATTTCCGTTTCCCCAACGACTTATTCTCTGTTTTTCTCTGCCTTTCTGTTAACCTGGAGAGCACTGTCGCCACCTAAGGGTTCTGTAAAATAGGTTATAGACCTCCAATAGCTACAATAGTTGTACAGGAGCTGCGGAAGGCTTTGATCGATGTCCCACCGTCAAAAAACGCATTGGACGTCGAAAGACGTCCGTGGCACTCTACGTCACTATTTAATTGGACGTCGAAAGACGTCCATGGCACTCAATGAGTTAATAAGAGTCCTAGCCTCTCTAACCTAGGTGGCGTTGTCGGCAACATTTTAACTATTAAGCAGATTTTAATGTGGTAAAGGGGCCATGTTACATAAGCACTAATTAGGAGGCTATTGAGGGAAAACCCATAGTTTTTTTTTTTTTTTTTTTTTTTTTTTTTATATATTTTTTTCCCGATTTTTTATCCCATTTTATCCCCCGTTTAGTGCTCATTTGATTGCTCAATCCTGGTTGCTACTCCATCCTCTGCCGATCTGGGGAGAGCCGAGACTGATTCCATGCTTCCTCCGAGACATGGGCAGTCAGTCAGCCGCTTCTTTTCACCTGCCAGAGGAAGCTTCACCGGTAGGACATAGCACGTGGGAGGTTCACGCTATTCCATCCAGTTCCCCTCCCTCTGAACAGGCGCCCTTAACGATCAGAGGAGGAACCACATTAGCAACCAGGATGTTGCATGTTTTTGTGAAGGGGGTTCCTATATGAAGGAGACCCCCGGGAGGCACGGGGAGAACATGCAAACTCCACACAGAAAGGCCATTTTGCGACCCCACCCGGGCGGTGGGCACTCGAGGACATGCGGTGTGTGGATGGGCACGCATTCCTTCAGCGTTCACCTCGTCCCCAGGTGGGAATCGAACCCACGACCTTCGAGCTGTGAGGCGATAGTGCTAACCACTGCACCACCGTACCTCCCTGGAAAAACCCATAGTTAATTAGGTATACTTATGCTTAGAATAAAGTAGTGCGGAATAAGGGTGCTAAAAGCGTGGTTTGTAATGACTAATGAACACATACACTACAGATATGCACGTGAATAAGAGTTTAACTTTTTTTTATATAACAATAACATGGAAGTGCATAGCAAAATCTAAAAACTTCATGAGGCGGGAATGGGAATTGGGACAAATTCTAGAGAAATTGACTTGATAGAGAGAGCCAGTGACTGACAATATGATCATCACAGATGAAAAGAACAGTCCATCTTATATTTTCCCTATTCCCCCACCGCCTAACTTTAAACCTATTACGTTTTGCTGTAGGACTGAACACTGGTGAAACTATGGTAACAAATAATGTGTTTTGCCTCAATGAAAAGTATGTATCATGGTGGGAGACAAAGCCAGGGATAAAAACCTGAACAATGGGCCCGACACAGACACACACACACACACACACACGCACGAGCACACACGCGCGTGCACACACACACACACACACACACAGGCCTCTGTCCAAAACTCCACTGCTCTTTCTCATCGCTGCCATCCATCCTGGTCCCTGTGTGGGTCTGTAGAAATGTTATGCCATTTTCACACAGCTCCGAGGAGTTCTCCTCTGGTTAGGAGCAGGTTAGCCTGGTTAGGAGCAGGTTAGCCTAAGCTGGTTAGCCTGCAGGAGCTGGTTAGCCTGGTTAGGAGCTGGTTAGCTGGCCACCCATGGCACGGGTACCGTACTATCTTGTGGCGTGAGACCGTTATTATCCAGCAGGCTCCCTGCTTGGAAGCGGCTATGTGCCCCTACCCCGTGGTTGCTGCGCACCCTGTGAAGGGCTATGCGCTACAGTTTGCAAGCCCCCCTCCCGCTTTCGACGCGATCCCCGCGGCCGGCGCGGACGAGGGCTCTGCGGCCATGGTGCAGGAGGAGGTCTCCTCTCTCCTGGCGAAGGGGGCGATACGCCTGGTACCAGAGGCAGAGAGGCACTCGTTTTACCACAGGTATTTTGCCGTGCCCAGGAGGGACGGCTCCATGCGGCCAATATTAGACCTCCGGCTTCTGAACAAGACGCTGAGAAAGTTGCCTTCCCCATGCTTACCCTCCCCCACCTCTTCATTGTCCTGCGGTCGGGGGACCATTTCACCTCAGTGGGCCTCAGAGAGGACCTTCACGCCCCCTATTCCCCGGATCCAGAATGTGCTGGACAGGGTGAGGGAGCCGGGCCTGTGGCTTACCCTCATGGCCCCAGTGTGGCGGACCTGAATGGGAGCGCATGTTAGCCGAGGGCCTACCCATGAGTGTAGTGCTTACCATACAGAGCGCTATGGCGGTCTCCACACGCTCCCAGTATGCCTACAAGTGGCGAGCCTTCTCGCGCTGGTGCGAGGGGCAGGGCATGGACCCTGTGTCTTGTGGCGTTCAGCCCATTCTCCGTTTCCTGCAGAGCCTGTAGCGGGTCAGTCCCCTCAGTCCCTCAAGGTGTATGTGGCCGTGATTTCCGCCTGCCACATGGAGATTGAGGGCCTGTGGGCAGTCTCCTGGGGCTGGTTGCACCAACTGGTCTTAACTATGTCTGGTCGTAACTCCTAACGTCTTTAGAGTGGACTTATGGCTGTTGCACCAACAGGGCTTACGTCTGGTCTTAAAGGGATAGTTTGGTTTGTTTGAAGTGGGGTCCTATCAGCTAGTTCGATACACTAACTGAAGTAGGTACAGTGGTCTGGACCCTGGGCGCATTGTGTAACGAGACCCGGCACTCAGAGCAGCAGCCAAACCAGCTTTTTCTCTGTAAGTACGTGGGGTCAACAACTAAAACGTAATTTAGCCACCTAAAACAATGCCCACCTAAAAAAAATTCAGCGCTTTACTTTTCCGCAAAACAGCAGTTTCATTCGGCACTGCTTTTTCTCCCAACCGTACAACTACCGTACGTATTCCTCCGCTAAAAGCCAGCAGCCAGGTGGTTTTAATTTCTTGAGAAATTGACGTTTTCCAGTTGGATCGCTGCGTAGTGCAGCTTGTCATAGTGTGAGAATCCTCGTTCTCACTCGTAAAACCTGGGTTGTAGGACAACCCCTTAGTTATCCTGGTTAGGAGGAGATTAGCCTGGTTAGGAGCAGGTTAGCCTGGTTAGGAGCAGGTTAGCCTGGAGCTGGTTAGCTTGGTTAGGAGCAGGTTAGCCTCATTTGCAGCAGGTTAGCCTTGTTAGGAGGTTAGCCTGGTTAGGAGCTGGTTAGCCTGGTTAGGAGGAGGTTAGGTTAGTAGCAGGTTAGCCTGGTTAGGAGCAGGTTAGCCTGGTTATAGGAGCTGGTTAGCCTGGTTAGGAGCAGGTTAGCCTGGTTAGCAGCAGGTTAGTCTGGTTAGGAGCAGGTTCTCCTGGTTAGGAGCTGGTTAGCCTGGTTAGGAGCAGGCTAGCCTGGTTAGGAGCAGGTTAGTCTGGTTCGGAGCTGGTTAGCCTGGTTAGGAGGAGGAGCTGGTTAGGATTAGGTTAGCCTGGTTATGAGGAGGTTAGCGACTGAGACATCTGAGGAGAAAAGGGAGAAGATTAATAGCTAAAAGGATGAGCCGCTGTATGGAGGTAGAGTATGATGAGCAGTTTTGGGCAAGTTACTCTGGAAAAGTAATTAGTTACTGATTACTGATTACTCCTTAAAAAAGTAATAAAAGTTACTTTACTGATTACTTTTTCAAAAAGTAACTAGGTACGTTACAAGTTACTTTACTAGTTACTTTTATTTTTATTTTTACCCCAAATACCGTCTAGCATGTCACTCTATTAATTATTTTCGCTTTGGTATTATAAGCTATGTTAAACGAAAAGCCAAAGGCATTTTACTTTGAAATTTGGTTAGAAAGAACAGGAAGTGGTGTATTAAGACTGGCTAGCTTCACACGAAATGAAAGTCAGACAGTCACACAGATAACGTGAGTGAAAGATGCTGTTACTGTCGGAAACTCGGAGTGGTAATACAACAGCCTCAATGCAAACGTTTCAAGCTTCGTTGCTGAAAGAAAAGTGATGATCTGTCAACATGGGCCGGCCCGTCTGACTACGACGAGAAGGTTAGGAAGTAACATAGGTTCTGTCTGTAACGCAAGTGAACGATCTTAAGTGTACAACACTGACTTACCCAAAGTGTATCTGTTAATCCAGTGAACACACCCAAGTCTACCTCACCCAGCGTCGCCTTGAATTTAGCCTCCATCCCCGCATATTCTCTCTCGAGGTAGCCAGGTTTCTCTTGCTCGTCTCCTTCTTCTGACTCGGTTTGTTTTGAAAGCCAGCGTGCACGCTCTGACGCTGTATCGCGCACACACACTATGACTATATGTGTGCGCCTGAGTCCGTGAGGATAAAATGTTTTCTTTTACATAGAAAACACTGCATTCTGGCAGGCAATGATGTAACACAGTAACGCATGCGTTACTTGGATTAGTAACTGTAATTAATTACTGTTTTGGAAATTGTAACGCCTTATATTACTTAGTTACTAAAAAAGTAACTAATTACAGTAACGCGTTACTAAGTAACACGTTACTGCCCAACACTGATGATGAGTGATGATGAGTATCACCATGCTACTTTATAAGTCAAAGAAAGATGCTGCGAAGAGTAGTAATTAGTAATTACCCCTACATGTAACAGGCTTTCAAGAGAACTGCTGATTACATTTTCTTACACAATCAATTGGCTTACTTCCCCCCGCACATATCATCATTTTAATCTGGGGCTCAATTATTGCACTCTGGCGTTATTAAGTAGTTCATTGAATGTGATCACAACAAAAATCATTCTCATTTTGCCCTCAATATACCATAATCCTTTGTAATTATTGTCACAATTCAAGCCTTTGTTTTTCTGCTTGCTCAGATTGTGAGATTGTAGGTGTGCAAGCCGAAAATCTCTTTCTCTCTTTTGGAAAAATCTATAGCCTGTATAAATCCTACAATTCAATAAACCAGGAGGTGTTGCCATTCATAAGTACCTTCCATTTACACCTGCAGATAGCAGCCACCTACTGTACAGTCACTGTGGCAAAATGCAGGGAAGCTTGCAAAATAAGCAGCTGTGTTTCCCAAATACCCCTAACTGGATTTGAGAGGCCGAGATGGCCCTCCTCCAAAAGGCTTGAGCACATCAATCAATTTGCAAACAGACTTAAAAGTGTCAACAGCAGCACAGCAGCCATAAGAAACCTTCTGCTTATCCTACACCAATGCACCCCTTCACGTGATCTCATTTCATTCTCAACAAGACTCCCTCTTTTTGCCCCTCTTCTTCTGTCACCACTGACTGAGAGAGAAAGCCAATTTCAACAGTGACAGAAAACTGCCCAGTCTGCCCCCCCTACAGAAAATTAGAAAAGCTGGTCGTGGTGTTTTTATCTTTCAGATTTCCTGGGTTTTATGGCTAAATACTAAAGCACTGGAGGCTGCTCATGCTTTAAGCTACTAGCAAAAGTTAAGCTTCGGCGTTGGGCAGCAGAGATATGGGGCTATAAGCTGACAAGTAATTAAACTGGCATATCTGTAACAACTGTCATCTCTTATTTCTCCACAGCCTGGACGTAAACCAAAGGCGAGGGAGCCGAAAAGGATGAAGTAAGAAGGGGGGGCGGGGGACTCAAAGGGGTGGGGGTGGTGGGATGGACAGAGAGGAGAGAGACAGAGAGAGAGAGATAGTTTTTACATTGGCAGGCTATATCTCCTACTGAACAGTTTAGCAGACTTGGGCATTTAGGGGATTGTGGAGGGGATCAAAAGGGTCAGGGATCCTTTTACCAATTAACAGCAGGGAGACGGACATCAAATAAGGTGTAAATTTCAGCTCTGCACTTTTCACTGAGTCCAGCATGAAATGCATTCTAATGCTCTTTTTGGACTTAGGAGGCCTTTTCTCTCTCTCTCTGTCTGTCCAAGCCACCGGTGATGTCACCACGGCCAGCTCCAACCCCAGCTTAATGGCTTCTCAGAGCACCGTGTAGCCATCTTGTCCACTGTGTCGGTGTCAAAGGGAGTGTCGAGTCAGTTACTGATATCACATGTGACTCCTTCTAGATTTGGGGGGGGGGGAGACAATGAGTTTGCAGTGACAGAGGTCGGGCCTTTCGGGCCGTGTTAGCCGCATTTGGACATTAGTGATAAATCTGCAAGCTTCGGGAGTGAGCGATTACCTGAGCGATTTGTTTGGGGCGAATTGAAATGTTCGGTTTAGCGCTCAAGGCATGTTGCATTGGATTTTCATGTTGACATGTGGGGCTAGTGTGTACATGTTTTTTCAAATTCCCTGATAAAAGTGATTATGGAGCAAAATATATTCAAAGTTCATTTTTAGCATTTGCCAGTTCCTTGAACACAAGATGGGCGCTGTTTGTGACTGCATGATTCATTTCAATGTGGAGCAAAAATCCTGGAAACAAAACTAGGATGAGGATGGTTGGATGAGGGGGTGAGGATGCAGGGCAGATCAGGTTTTCAGGGGGCGTGGGGTGAGGGTAGAGGGGGAGGAGGGAGAGGGGGTGCCGTGTAGGGGCGGACTGGGTGTTGGGTGGTGGGGAGGAGGGTGTAGGAGGGGGGGGGGCCCTGAGGATTGCGTGGGGGGGTTGGAGGGTGGTGAGGAGGGGGTGGTGGGTTTGTTTGTTTTGTTTGTTTATTTGCACATTTTAAAAGCAAACAGGTTAAACATAAAATAAAATGTATACAAAGAAATAAAAAAACATGTGCAGGTGAGATAGAAACCCACTATGGGTTTATCTAGAAATCTCACCTAAAGACAAGAAATATACATACAGTAAATGCAAGTTAACAATAGTTAACTTGTATCAATTTTACATATTAGTTTGTATTTGTGTAAAATGATTCGAACAAAAAACAAAGACAAAAACAGCACTATGTTGAGAGGTTCAAGATAGATTCAATATTTCAAGAGTATGTAGAAACTGGATCATTCAATGCTATTTCTATTCAATATTAGAATACTTTTAAGTCTCTTTTTGTATAGAGACTGATTACTATAGTGTTGAGGGTGGGGAGGGCACTGGGTGTTGGGTGGGGGGTTTGGAGGGTGGGGGGGGGGGGGTGCGGAGGTGGGTGCTCTGGCGGAGGGATCGAACCTTGCATAATGCGTTGAGTTCGTCCGGCAGGGTGGGTGAGGTGTTTAGGGTGAGTTGTTTTACCCCCTTGAAATCGGAAGCAGGGTGGAGTCCTCTCCAAAGATGTCTTGGGTTGTTGGAGTCAAGTTTAGACTTCAGCTGCTTGCCAAATTCCCTTTGTTTTTTTTTATTGTTGTCCTGAGGGTGGCGCGTGCCTGTTTGTACACCTCTGGTGATCCAGAGTTGAAGGCAAATGTTTTGTAATGGTCCATGCATGGAGGGCTGCCCGGACATCACTGTTCATCCATGGTTTTTGGTTGGGCATGATTTTTATTTGTATTGCGGGGACAATGTCCTCAGTGCATTTTCTAATGAAGCTTGTCACAGTGTCTGTGTACTCAATGGGTACTCACTGTGTTTCCCTGCCCTGAGTGCCTCCCAGTCCATGTGATCAAAACAATCCCTCAGGATGGCATCCGATTGGTCTGACCAGCGATGGGCGGTCCGGAAGGCCGGAGGCTCTCGTTTCAGTCTCTGTCTGTAACGTGGAACGGGCAGGAGTGATCCGATTTCCTGAAGGGCGGGTGTAGAAGAGCTTTATATCCATGTCTGACGTTTGAGTAACAGTGGTCAACAAGTGTGTTGTTACCCCGAGTGCTCAAGTGGATGTGTTGGTGGATGTTGTGCATTCTTCTCTTCAAGTTGGCCTTGTTGAAGCCACTATGATTGTGGTCTCCGGTTGTTTTGCTTCCTGTGCGCTGATCGCTGATCGCTCGGTGTAGCTCGGTGTAGCTCTCTCAATCCCTGTGTTTGCCTGAGGGGGAATATAAACGCTGGCTAGTGTTACCGGCGTAAATTCCCGGGGTAGCCAAAAATGGCCTGCATTGCAGCATGAGATATTCCAGGTCAGGGGAGTAGACCAGTAGGTCCCAACAGTCATGATGTTTTCACACCATGCCTGGTTGACCATGAGACACACACCCCTCCCTTGGATTTACCGGATAGCCCCGCATCTCTGTCCGCCCTGTGGACGGAGAAGCCGGAGGGCTTGATGGAATGATCCGGTACCACGTCTCAATCAGGCAGAACACATTGCAGCTCGCGATGTCCGTTTTTGAAGCGGATCCGTGCGTGCAGCTCACACATTTTATTTTCCAGTGATTGGACGTTAGCCAGTACCATACTGGGGAGCGGGGAGCGTTGTGCCCGTTTCCCGCAGCCGGACTAAAGCCCCGGCTCTCTTGCCCCTATTTAGCTGGATCTTATTCAGTTCGGGGAATTCAGAGAGGTCAGGGGGGAGCCAGTCCCGGTTCTGGTTGGTGCATTTCTGATGTTTATCAGCGTGTCCTTGTTGTATGTGAGATTGTTGTTGGTGGTGTGGTGGCTGTTCTTGTTGTTGTCCATGTTGGGCGCCTTTGTCCGTTGTCCGAGGGGACACTGAATGTAGTTGGATCCAACTGTGCAATATCGAAGCTTGTGCTATAAAAATACCTAAAAATACCTATGTTATTTACAATTGTACGGAGCCCCCAAGCGAGTTGGGCCTCTACTGGCACCATCTTGGTACCTACATCGTGATGCCTCACTGTTATTACAGTACACATTTCATTTATTTATTCATTCATTCATTCACTCATCCATTCATTCGTTTGTTTGTTTATTTGTTTAGTTTATGTATTGTCTTTGGACAAAAGTTAGACCCATACCTTTAAAGGTTTTCATGGTCTGGGTGAATACTTGTTTCTGATTGGCCAGCAGGTGTGCATTAAAACCATATAATACACACGTAGTCTGGCTCAAGTCTAATCACATGTTGTAAATGAATCCGCTCCCCAACCTGCACAGCTGTTTAATCAAACAGCACAGCTAATGTTATTCAACTCGCTATCTCAGCTTCTATGAGCTGAGCAGACTAGCTTCCCTGCACCATACCAGCTCGTATCCAAGGTCCGTCCTATTTACTGGAACAGCAAACAACGTTTCCATTGCATGAGAAGCTGATGGGATGGTAAGGATTGTTCCAGGTATTTGGTTTCCAAAGTGTTGCTAGATAAACAGAGTTATGGCATGTGAAAAACTTTAGATTTTGATTGCTAAACACCAAAAATGTGGGAATGCTTTTATTTTATATTGTTGGCAACTGACCATGTTATAAGCAGGACAATCATCTCCTAGTGTGTTAAATTATTTTAATGCACTTCGCGGAGGCAACCACCCAACGACACCTCCACATCGTGCATTAAAATAGTGTAATGCACACCTAGTCATTGATTATCCCTATACATAATAATCACTCAAATGTGTCCATCAACCAACCATCAAATGATTTAATCGTCCTGGTGTGGAAGTCGAGGTCCTGGTAGAAATATTGAAGATTCAAGATTATTTTAAATAGCCATAGTGAGTAAACATTTTACAAATGAGTATTTCTCTTTGTGCAGTATGCAGCGCAGTGATCAAATCGAAAATTAGATGTTTCCCCTGTTGTTGTTTTTCATTTTTTGCTCAAACTGAAATGTTTTATGGTCACTCACGATTCAGCAGGTTAAGGGTTAGGCTTGGTTCCAGCCTTAAAACTCATTATATATGAATTTTTCCAAATGTCTATGGAGAAAATGAATAGGGAATTCACTTCTGGGGCAAGAAATGTCACATGACTGTTGAGCTCTATAGAACCTCAGATAGCCAAGCTGTATTTTACTTCACTTTTCTCTGTTCTTAATAAGAACAGAAAAGTGATTTGTATGCATGTGGGCTCGCTATCAAAGTGGCAGACAGTAGTATATCATCTGCCAATAAGAAAACTTTATTCCTGCGTACAATTAGCCTACACACATTCCCTGACAGTTTACCTAACAATAACCCCCAGGTAACATCATTAAAATCAGCATTGGGATCTGGGCGAACATGCCTCCGCTTTGGCAATCCCCGCTGCTAACCGCTAATGCTTCCCCTGCTCCATCTTCCCCTCTCCCTCATTAGTAGGAGTAAGTAAAATAATGCTTTGTAATTCAATAGAGCAATCTGAAGTCATTTAGCTGTGCTAAGGGCTGAGCGAGCCAGAGACAAAGAGCCTCAGCGTTCTGCCGCAGCACTCATTATGCACTATTTTAAAACCATTTGCAATTCAAGGCCACACAAATCGGTGGGGAGAGGAGAGAGAGAGAGAGAGAGAGAGAAAGAGAGAGAGAGAGAGAGAGAGAGAGAGAGGAGTGAGGTAGGCGCCTGGGCTTCAAAGGCTGCAGCTAGGGAGTGACCTCATACCCCACTTCTAGGGTCTTGGCCCCCAATGAGAGCCGGGAAGATGCAATTAAAATAATTTAAAAACAATGTGTAACCAGAGATGGTGCTGCTTATTATCCCATGGTGCCTTACAATAGCAATGACCTTAGCCTTTTTTCTTTCTTTCTCTCTCTCTCTCTCTCTCTCTCACACTATAGGGCACTTATCCATTAAAATAGCAGGGTAACCTCTCACTGAGGTGTGGTGTGATTCTGGAAATTAACTTTCCATTATGGCGGCTAATTGTAGAACTCATTCAACGGCGTGCGGGCCCCCACGCTCTCCCTAATAGCTTGTGACACTGACATTATCGATATTTGACTACAGATCTCTGATGTGATTTAAAGAGAATTGTGACACTGATTCACACACACAAATTGATCATGGCAATCCGCCTCCACCGCAACACTAGGACCATACGATTTCCGCAAAATGAGAAAAAATGGATGGAATCATGGAATCTGGTAATACAAATGGAATCAACTGTAAAACGTGGAATATGCAGAATTGTCAATAATTTGGTTGAAATTGATCAAACGAGGCCTAATTATCAAAATCAAAAGTAGACCTAATGTAGTGAACTAAACGTTTTCATAAGTGTAAAATAGGCCTGGGGAGGATATATATATATATATACTGTATATATATATATATATATATATATATATATATATATATATATATATATATATCCTATATATATAATTATTATTATATATAATTATATTAATATATATAATTATATGATATATATATAATTAATCTTATAGTGATCACCTTGGGACGGGTCAAATTGATTACTATAGGCGGATGATCATTATAACAGATTTTTTTCTTTTTCTTTATTTCTCATGCTTGCCATCTAATTGGCATTGGTATATGTATTACATGAGTACAGTACATATAAAGTAAAGAAATGTTATTGACTTCTAAAATCCATACAGTAAGTTAGGCCTCCAGCTGTTTCAAACCCAGCGGTCTCATAGACAGAGATGCCACTATCTCTCCACAGACAGATGAGATGCCGCGATCTCTCCATATACAGACAGACATGCACCGAGTATCACTGTATCTTGTTGGCTCATTTTTGGCAGTTTGTAACTAAAAAGATTATAAAATTACTGTAGTTTTGAACATATTTTCCATTGTTCTCATGTAGGACATGGCCCAAAATGATCACTGTAAGCGGAGTATTGATCACTATAAGCAAATTATTTAAACAGCATGTGTATTGATTCGGGACCAAGCTTTTTGATCAATATAAGCGCTTGACCACTATAACCGTGATCACTAAAAGCGGATTCCACTGTATATATATATATATATATATATATATATATGTATGTGTGTGTGTGTGTGTGTGTGTGTGTGTGTGTGTGTGTGCGTGCGTGCGTGCGTGCATGTGTACATACACACACACACGGATCCTAACCAAAAAAATAAACATTCTTGCGATCATTTGTATGCATTAAAGACACTAAGAATTAAATTAATTTAGTGTTGGCAACAGGCTCTTGGAATTCACAACACTGCGCTCATTAAGAAACAGCTCCTATCAAATTGCACTCTGCTGCAGAAC